>NC_056729.1:306561834-306699334 GCF_019279795.1 Protopterus annectens
ACAGATGTTACCAGATTCAAACCCCTGCCTATTACACTAGGCTGTCTACAGACCTCTGTTATTGACGGCATATGCCACATCAGATAACATGGGAGCATGTCACAAATAACTGATTTGAATGTGTGTAATAAGAAAGGAGTTAGGAATAGCTTTTGTAGTCTATGTGTTTCCAAATCTCTTTGCTGGAGGGTGAATTAGTCAGGGCTTGAGTAGTTTGATAGCTGTTTCTTGTACAATCAGCACTTGCGAGCTGTTTTTGCTGTGCTTTCACATTAATGGATTCTAGTGCCAGACATCTTGTGCCAGAACGTGTTTATCTGGTCTGTCTGACTTGGGAAGCACTAGAGGAAGCTCAACGTGTAGTTGTTTATAGGTTAGGGGGCATAGGAGTCCATTTTCAAGCTTTTTTCTCTGTATAGAGCTTTCCACTGGGCCATAGTGGTTAGCAGTGCCCTGTATAGTAGCAAACTAGACAGTAAAATGTACCTATAAAGTTAGGATTGGATCAAAAACTTGTTAAACAGTGTGGCATTGTGCAGAAATAAGCTAAGAACAGCTAGCTTGTGCATCGAATAGCACTACCATATCCTAGCATTATATAATATCCTGCCTTTAGCTGCGGTAGTGTTGTCACCTCACAGTAAGATGTCTGTTCGATTCTCAGCTAGAGCATCTTCTGTGTAGAGACATGTGTGATTGAGCGTACTTTCGTTGAAGGTTGTGCGTCAGGGCTGGCAACTCGGCATGTAAAAATCCACTGCCAATCATTAGCAGACCGGAGTTCCGCTGTGGTGACCCCTAACAGGGAAAAGCCGAAAGACACAACAACTACCCTAAGAGGCTCCTGTTAAAACCCAATTCTTAATCCTAGACAAGCCAAACCTATTACAGGACCAGACAACATGGATATGCAATTTCCAAATCTCTCTGTGGACAGCTTGGTAGATTTGGGCATCTTAAGGTAATGTAGCAATAGACAACCAGTCAATCATTAAAGAAAATAACATAGCATGTGAAAGGTGTAGATACACAACATCCTTGGAGGCAAAAATTTCACATACAAACGAGGTTGTCAGGAATACCCACACTACATCCCTCACACATACTGTTCACCAGACACACAGGTTGTCTTATACTGAGGCACATTAAAGAAAGCTTCTTAAAACTCAGAGGCCTCAGTAGCCACTTAATGGCAGCACTACTCCACAGCAATCATTAAAGTTCATCCAAAAGCAACACCAAACATCTCACATAAGCCTACACCTAATGGTCTCCCAAGTGCAAAGCCCATAAGGCAAGCATACATTTTAACTAATGCTATTGTCATTTGGGACTCCGTTGTTTGACACACAGATGCCCCGCACACCAGATTGGAGAAAGAGTAGATAACAAGTTAGTTGCCTATCTGGAGCCAGGGGCCACAAAATCACGCATGCACTCAAGTTACTGCACCCCAGGTACCAATATAATTCTATCACAGTCCATATGGGTGTAAATGACCTGGGACATACCTCAGTGGACTATATCAAAAGAGGCATAATTGGTCTCTTGGAATATGTGTCACAGATAGGTACAAGCCTTTCACTGACAAGCATTCTACCTGCACAAAGGATGATGCCACAGTATGAACATAAAATTATTGATTTTAATAATTGGCTTAGTTTTCGGTATCACTCCAGGGAGATCAAATATCTGTCATCTTGGGACAACATGGTCAAAAGCCCACATTGCTTTTCAAAAGATGGGTTACACCTGTCCCCCCAGCCTTTCAGATATTGGCTAAAACTTTATACACCCCTTTAGAGACTTTTTTAGGCTATGCAAAAAAAAAAAAAAGACACAACTACCAACATAGTGAAAAGTCTTCAAGCACCCTTAAGGTTTTACTACTCAGTGCTTGGAGCCTAAATAAAAAACTCCACACCCTTCAAGCCTTCCTCACTCTAGAGAATGTAGACATCTGTGCTGTGACAGAGACTTGGTTTAAAGCCATAGAAATTACTTCAGAAGTGCAAGGCTACAGTGCCTTCCACACATTTAGACCACCAACAACACAGACTGGGGCCAAAGGTAGATGCTGGCAACAAACATACCTCCAGGTTGGTTAAACATGATGATACCATGGGGCTCATTCACATGCAAGCCACCATAGATAAGGTCCTCATCATATCATGGCAAGCTTTTAGTCACCATCTATGTTCGCAGAGTCTCACGACTCTTACCTAAACCTAATAGAGGTGATCATAATCCAACCAAACACCCTATTTATGGGTGACTTTAACTACCTCTTTATATACTAGAAAATGTATATTTATCATACTCACAGGCACAACACATCATGGACTTTATTAACACAAGCACCTTGTAACAGATAGTGCATGCTGCAAGCAGAGGATCAAATATACTGGATCTGATATCCACCAACATGGGAGAATGTTGCACCCCCCCCCCCCCACACACTTATTTTATGTCCTGACTAATGTGGTTGGATCACAAAATTATTCAAAGCAAACTCCATCCTATTAAGTGACAGTTTGTCAAAATTCAAGGCTTCCTCCAGCCCTGAGACCATGGCTGCCTATGCAGAATTATTCACAGAGTCACATTACAAATATGTGAATGGCTGTATAGAAGCTGCTGTACCTACCAGAAATAAAACCAAAACAATCAATAAAAACAAACCCCGCTGGTGGAATCCTCACTAAACTAAGAGGACTCAAGTCCAGTAAGGCCAAGTATAAGGTCAGGATAACCTTGCAGACTAAGAGCAGTCAGAAGGCCTTCTCCAGCTATGTCCAGAACCTTAGATGTAACACACAACAGTGTGCTGAAATTATAGTGAATGGTACCACATAAACTGATCAGGGTGACATAGAAAATGTACTGGCTGAAAAATTCAGCTCAGACTTCACCCCCCCCCCCCCAAGCTCCACCAATCTTCTCCAACATACATCCCTAAGCTATCAACAGGGATCAGGTGCAGGCAGCACTAGGTAAAGCCAGGAACATAACATCCATGGGTTCCAACAATATCTCCGGTCATCTCCTGAACAGTGTATAATATGACCTACCAGGACCACCTCAGGTACTCTTGAAGTACAGTCTTGAATCAGACTACATTCCAAGTGAATGGAGGACTGCAGCAGTCATTGCCCTCCACATGGGGGGAACATCAACTGACCCTGGTAACTGCAGACCTATCAGTCTACCAAAACTAATATGCAAAGCCGTGGAATGATTTTTCATAGAAATGCTAAACAAGGACACTGGCAACTAACAGACACTGGACCCATCCCAATTTGGATTTGTTAAGGGTCACCTGGGCAATGGACGAGGGTAAAATAGTGCATACAGTGTACATTTACCTGGTTAAGGCATTTGATACAACACCCTTTCAGCATTGTTGACAGGATCCGTGAGCTAGGTGTAAACCCTTCCATTACTCACTGGATTGCTGGCTGGCTCACAGACAGGACCCAAGAAGTCAGGATCAGTGAAACCACCTCCATCAAGAGATCTGTCACCAGTGAAGTATCTCAGGGCTCTGTGCTGGGCCTGCTCCTGTCTGACATCAACTTCTCAGTTCCCCCGAACAAAACCAAGAACCAAACAACAATAACTTTTAAAAACCAAGAAAGGAACTTTCCAAGCACTTTGAAATCAGTTTATTTAGCACTTTCATCAGCATCAGTCAGCTGGCGTCATCAGAATAACAGTACATTTTACTTGAAGCCATTTTATATAAAAAATCATGTCACATGACAATCCAATTAAACAATAAACAAATCTTAAAATTACATCTAAAACAGTGCACCGCCAGTTGTATAGGTTGTTTTGTAAAACCATAATTCCCTTCCTGATACTAAATAAAATTGAAAACGAATAAGCACATAACAATACATAAAAAAAAAGCAAAAAACAAATATATATATATATTTATATATATATATATATAAATATGTAAATGTGTATAAAAGTATAGTAAAACCTCCTACAAGCCTAATTTGACCACCAAAAATGACAATAGAACTAACAATATTAGTAAAACTAACTGTTAATAGTAAAAAAAACGCCCTCTGTTTTATTCTCTCTCCTTGGTCCATGTCTAATTCCAATAAGCTTTTAATTTCAGAAAACTACTGAGACTCAATGCATCATTTAGTCCAGGAAACTTGTTTGCATTTAGCCTAATTTGCCAAATCAGTTCCCTGAACTCTAAGTAGTCTTCCCAGGGACCCCCACGTATTTCTTATGTAAATTTTTCAAGACCAAAAACCTAAAAACATGTCCAGGAAACTGTTGAACATGCTTGAACAAGGCATTGTTACAATTTCTAATGTCTCTAACATGCTCATAAATCCTATCTTTAAAACATATTTTAGTTTTTCCAACATAGAATCCTTGACAGTTACTACACAGGGCTGCATAAACTACTCCCCTACTGGTACAGCTGTGCCTACCTAAAGGTTTAACATAAATGTTGTTGATTTTAATGTTAATGTCAGTACAAATCATACAACATAGTGCACAAAATCCGCACTTTTTTGTACCACCATGCTCCATCGATTTCACCAAATTGCCCTGTTCCAGTAAATTATTGATGGTGACACCTCTCCTAAAAATAATACGAAGTGTGGACCCTATCTTATCTATCACATCCATCTGGGTATCATACAACTTATACAACTGGCGATGCACTGTTTTAGATGTAATTTTAAGATTTGTTTATTGTTTAATTGGATTGTCATGTGACATGATTTTTTTATATAAAATGGCTTCAAGTAAAATGCACTGTTATTCTGATGAAGTCAGCTGACAAATGACTAGTGCCAAAGCCATGGTCTAAAACTCAATGCCAAAAAATGTATTATAATATCCTTTGGGAAAGTGTCAACACAAGTTAATTAGTTCATCAATAAAATACTCCTATGAGTCAACCCAGTTGTAAGGTATCTGGGAACATATATAGACAGCGACCTGGCCTTTGACCAACATGTAGCTAAGATAATAAGAAAATAATTTATGTTATAGGCAAGGGTATAAGCACCCAGGTCCAAGGAAGTTACAATATCACTCTACTCAGCCCTTATCAGACCTATCATTCTTCTCCTGTCTACCTGATGAATCTGGGCATCTTGGCGGAATGCAGCAATTGCCTCATGTACACAGACAACCCTCTCCTCCTACCGTCCAACACTACAACCTGTGAGAGATGCACTTATATAGCCAAACTGGAAGCAAAGCTCTCTTCACCCAAGACTGGACTAGACAGTCAAGAGGAGAAGGTAAACACTTGCACCACACCGCACTCATCACATAGTCCCTCAAAACCTACACCACCAAAACAAACACATAGAAACTACAAACACACACCTTCATTTGCGGATGCTCTCATTAAAAATATGCTCAAGCAGCGGAGACCTCCAATGCAGAAATGCAAGCACCCTCCACCCCCCAACACAACCCAAATGACACATAGCCCACAAACTCAGTGTGCCACTCAACCACAGCCCATAAGGCATAACAACATACCCAACACTCTAGTCATAGGTGACTCTATAGTCAGGCAAACTGATGTTCCACTCACCAGGCTAAACAGGGAGAAAGTTACTGTCAGCTGCCTGTATCCGCCACATAATGCAAGCACTCAAGTCACTCCACAACAAGTACAAATCTGACTCTGTCATTGTCCATGTTGGTGTGAATGACCTGAGACATATCTCCCTGGACTACATGAAAAGAAACATGGGGGAGCTCTCTGATCTTGTAGCCCAGGAAGGCATGACCCTAGCCCTGAGTAGCATCCTGCCATCACCCAGAATGATACCACAGTACAAGGACAAAATGATTGACTTCAACAATTGGTTAAGCTTCTGCTATCATTCTAAGGGGATCCAGTATCTGTCTGCCTGGGATGACATGATCGACAGACCATGATGCTTTGCCAGAGATGGCCTGCACCTGTTGCCCTTGGGATTCCAGATACTGGCTAAGGTTCTTGCCACCCCTATAGTGCCTTTTTTAGGCAAGGTTCAAATGAAAAATTCACCACCTTAACAGGTACAAGCAAGCAAAATCTGAGGGTAATGCTACTCAATGCTAGAAGTCTAAACCTCAAAATGCAATCAGTTGAGGCACTCCTTAAAATGGAGAACATCGACATCTGTGCAGTGACAGTGACCTGGTTCAAGGCTCCAGAGAGCACCCCTGCATTACCAAACTATAATTCATACCACACCTTTCTGCCACCTAACCTGGACCGAAACACTAAAGGCAAAAGCGTGTCCATATTCATTAAGGATATCCACACCACCAGGCTAGTTGCTCAGCATAATGCATCTGAGATTATCCAAGTGCAACTATCTCTGGGCAAGACCACAATCCAAATTGTAACTTGCTACAGATCCCCCACTAAGCCCCAGGATTCCCATTCCTCATTTCTTGATACACTGGAAAATATTAGGGTACAACCCAACAGCCTAATAATGGGTGATTTCAATTACCCCACCATTAACTGGGAAAACTACTCATGTACCAACTCTTTTGCTGAACATTTTCTGGAATTCATAAATTCCTATGCCTTGGATCAACTTATCCACACCCCCACTAGGGGCAGCAATATCCTAGACCTGGTCATTACCAACATGGGCGACCGGTGTTCCACACCAGAGGTCATTTCCTCATTGGTCAGATCCGACCACAAGCTAATCACCCTAGACGACCACATCCTGTCCCCACCTCCCCATTAAGGAAACCACCGTAAAATATTTCTCAAAAGCCAATTTCACGCTTTAAAAGACAGAAGTGGCAAACTTCACAACATCCATGCAGATGGACATTAGAGGTATGATTGCTGAATCCTAGACAAATACACTTTATAAGCACTTACACAAGTGCATAGATCGTGCTATCCCTAAAAGAACCATGATGCTATCCTTCAAAAAAAGGAAGCCAATCTGGTGGTCCCCTGCCATAAACAAACTCTACAACAGAACAAAAGAAACTGTTGCAAAAAAGAGTAAAATCCCATGATTGGAGGAATCCATGGTCAGCCTCAGTAAGAAGCTGAGATCCCTCATAAAATCCTCCAAATCAAGTTAGGAAAACAAAATTGCCACTGATTCTAAAGACAACCACAAAGCATTCTATAGTTATGTCAAGAATCTCAATGGCAACACTCAGATCTGCTCTGAGTTGCAGCACAATGGCACTAAATTTACAGAACCAACTGATATTGCCAACATCCTGGCAGATAGGTTCAGTGCTAACTTTACCCCCCTCTCACCCCCTAAAGGGCCCATCTCTATACTGGAAGAATGCAAAGTTCCTGTAATCACGGCTGCACAGGTAAAAAACACACTCTCCAAAGCCAAGAACACAGCCTTCATAGAACCTGACAACATCCCAGGCTGCGTTCTACATGAACTGCAGAATGAACTGACACCCAACCTAAGCACCATATTCAGTCATAGCCTCACCTCAGGCTTTGTGCCCACTGAATGGCGCACAGCGATGGTTATCCCACTCCACAAAGGGGGAGCCACCACAGACCCCGGGAACTACCACCCCATTTTCTTAACGAGCCTGGTCTGCAAGGCCATGGAACGTATCATTATGGATCTTATACACAAAGACATTGGTAATCTCCTAACTCTGGAAGCCATCCAGTTCAGGTTTGTAAAAGGCAGATCATGTCTCCTGAACTGATAGACTTCTTTGAAGCAGTCACCAAAGCCATAGATGAGGGTAAGGTGGTTCACACAGCCTATCTATATCTAGCAATGCTTTTGACACCATCCCCACTGTGAAATTATAGATAAACTCACTAAACTAGGTATAAATCCCTATGTCACAAGATGGGTTGCCAACTGGCACACTGACAGAACCCACACAGTGAAAGTAGCAGACTCCAAATCCGACTTCAGACCATTGACAAGTGGAGTACCACAGGGTTCAGTCCTGGGTCCTCACCTGTTTGGTATCTACTTTTCTGAAGTACAGGCTAACACGGAAGGTCTTTGGCTAATGAAGTTCACAGATGACTGCAAACTAGGAGCCATAATAGAAGCTCCTAATGATGTGGACATCCTACAAAAGGGCCTCACAGAGATGGATGCCTGGTGTCAGAGCCATGGCCTCAAGCTCAATGCCAAAAACTGCATTGTCATCCCCTTTGGTACAAACTCTATACCCATGAGCTACCACATAGGTGGTAGTCTACTTAACACCAAAAGTGTGATAAGAGACCTTGGGACATGGGTGGACAGTAGTCTCTCCTTTGATAATCACATTGCCACAGTAGTCAGGAAAGCCTTCTGTGTTGTACACCTCATCACAAAAGGTTTCTCATTCAGGAAAAAAGAGGTCATTGTTCCCTCTACTCGTCACTCATTAGACCCATTATAGAGTACAACGCCCATTTTGGTATGTACCTCACAAGACATCTACAACAACTGGAAAGGACGCAGAAATGTGTCTACTTCACATTGCCGTAAGCTGACAACATCGAGCTTGATATTGTCGGCATGACAATATTGAAAGTGAAGAACATCGTGCAAGTAAACGAAAATCCCCGAAAGGGGAGATTTCCATTTACCGCAATGTAGTGCGGTCTCGGAGTTGGTATATTTAAGTAGGGGGGTGTGGGGGGCACAGCCCCCCACATGGGGGGTGCAGGGGGGCTTGCCCACTGCCTAAGCCAGTTATTTTTTTTTTTGTTTTAATTTTTTTTTTTTACGTTATTCAATGTTTTACTTAATCGATCAATAAAGTTCGACCTTTATTGATTTGATTAAGTAAACTTTCGATAACATGATATAGATGCACAGAAATACTTCACAAAGAGGATTACTGACCTCAAACAGATGCCCTACGCAGACCATCTGAAAAAACTCCAGCTTTACTCCATCGCATATCGTCTACTCAGAGGCGATCTCTGCCTAACATACAAAGCTATGTCAAACCCAGAACTGTTGGACATGCTCCACTTAAAGAAATCCCAATCCCTCTAAGCTATATACTCTAGGGACCTAAACCTTGTCACTACAATAAACAGAACATGCTGGAAGGATAGAGGATAGATTCCTGTCCCAGAGACTTCCCATACTCTGGAACAAAGTACTTATCTATATCAAACAAAGCTCCTCATTAGCACTTTTCAAGAAAAATCTTAATGATTGGATGGGAAATAGGTAATTCACCCCGGGATCACCTCTGTGGCTCTGCTCAACAGGGGCACAGGAAAATAATTTTTTTGGGTGGTGAAAGCTAGGGTACCTTTTTGGCTAAGTTTATATAGGCTCTAGGGCCAATAGCCTAGTACCTACCTATGAACCTATAAACCTATGAATACAATACGCCCTTAACCATGTATCTAACTAGACACAGAATGCCCCAACGTTGCACTCAAAAGTGCGAACCCTCACAAACGCCTGCCGTAGTATCCTTCAGAGACAGAACTCCAATGGATTATGCTGGATTCCTGCCTATTGGGCTTAATATAGCCTGTTTTCCCACCGTTACTCACCATTGGGCAACATTTAAAATGTTGCAGGTTGCCTAGCAGCATGCAGGCCATCACACCTGAGCTGAGCAGTGTGAAAACTGGAAAACCCGTATGCCTAGCAGTGCACAAATCAGTCATGCAGAGCCAAGCTGTACTCAAATATTTTCAGCTATTTTGTTTATGCAGTGCTTAGCAGGTCTTAGCAGGTCTTAGCAGAGCTTAGCAGAGTGCAGCGGACCAGAATTTATACAGAATTGTCATAATTTGTATTTCAAAAATAAATGCTTATTTTGCCTTCCATGTATTCAAACCCTGCACCTACTGCTCATGAGGCTGCACCTCTACCCATTTATCTATGAGGATATGTGGAATTCTGCTATACCTTTACATATACCTCTGAGTTACCTATAAGCATTGCTGAGCACTGCACCGCACCACGCAAACCTGCTCAGCTACGCCTAAAAATGACATTTAAATAAATAATTAAATGGATCCAGTTTCTATTTTAAGATGTCTGGCAGGTGTCTCAGAGCCACTTAGCACTGCTGCACTCAACACCATGCCATGCAAACATGCTTTAAAAAAAAAAAACAGAAAAAAAAACTTTGGAATAATACAATTGGACAGTGCAGGGAGTGTCTCATTCATCTGCAGACACAGTTGGCACTACACTCCCTACACTGATTCAATAATCGTGTTCCATGGCTCTCCCTCGGTGAAGTGCCATGATTAATATGCATGGTGCACTGCCGAGAGGGAACCGTGCACACGCAGACGGTAACATTCCATGTAGGCTCTACATTGTGCCTACACAGATTTTATTAAATCCTGGGGAACATCTTGTGATTGCATGGCCATAAAGCAATTTAATTTCAGCTATTTTTTTCTGAAGTTAACCTCCTGTGTCTCAGTTGCCACTGCTAAAATATATACATTTAAACAATTACAATAGTGTATATACATTTTTGTTCTTTTCCAGTAGGGTACACTGTGGATACATCGTTAAGCTCAGTACTTTACAAACCCTTTTCAACACACATGTCTGTACAAACCTAGGTTGAGATACACATAACATGCAGTTATAATAAGACTGTAACACAAACATAGAATCAAAATACTGCACAACAGCCACAGGACCCGGATATCTCCAATGTAGTAGGAACAACTGTAGAAAATCAGGAACTTTATTTCACATAAAAAACAGTGATATAAGCGCTTTCGCTCGGTCAATACAAAAAAATATTTGTACTTTCGTTAGCACTCGTTAAATAGTTAGAAAAATCACATGACCCTTCTAAACTCACTCCCTGTTAATTAAAACCACACATATCTTGTTAAATATAAACATGTGTATGCTATCTAATAACACAAACATCTTACATGAAGCATGTTGACATTCACAAATGACACATAACCATTTACAAAATTCCAGACGGCTGTGCTGGCAGTATCTCTCTTTGTCACACTTCTATGTAAATCATGTTGATATTCACAAATGACATATAATTATTTACAAAATTCCACACAGCTGTGCTGGCAGTATCTCCTTTTGTGACACTCTGTACAATAAAGTGCTTTCTGTAAGGGGTACAAATAATGGGTATGAGAGTGAAATAAACATGAATACATAAGCAGGATAAGGCTGGCTTAATACATCTCCCTGCTGTGGCTGCAGTACATTTACTAATGATGTCTTGCTGCACAATTCAAATGGCATATTAATGAAATGTTGTAAATGGAGGAAAAATACAGACATTTGCAGTTAAATATATGATAGGATATGAAATGACATAAATTAATAAGTTCACATACAGCTGTAATTGAACCCACAGCACTATGGAAAAACATGAGGCTACAAACAGGGTATTTATCTAAACATGCCACATGGGAACTCCTGCTTTTTCACATCCAGCAGCCTAAGAACTGTGCCATTAATGGTATCATGGTGATACCTTCAGTATGCCTTAACTCTGTATTAGCATAGCACAGATGATTTAAGTACATCTGCATGAAAGTAACTTGGACCAGTGCAGATTCAATTCAAATCTTCAGCTTTTGCAGTAAGTAGTTAAACAGCAGTCTCTGTCACTCAGCATTGCGACCTCCACATAAATGGTGAAGACAGAATGCAAAGGCTTTTCCATGGGCCACTTCTGGCTATGTGTGCTGTGTATGAATCTATTTTTGACCAGCATAGACATGTGACAAGGGGTTGTATATGGCAGTAGTGAAAATGGGATTGGCAAGCAGAGGTAGAACACAGAGGAAAGAATACAGGAATTTGCAGGAGAGTTATGGGAGAGCACCGTAGCTATACACTTCTTCACAACATAAATATACAATTGCACACATAATTTCATGATTTTGCAGAGCAACCACATCGATGATGGGTGACAACAACAGAATAATGCTGTATGGCCAAATTGACCAAATCAAGTGTGTCAGGATGACATCCAGGCAAAGTGGAGAACTATATATGGCGCATCATTTTCTCTTGTGGGACAGGTGTCCATTTTTTATTCTTTTTTTGGGAGAGAGTGGAATATTGGGAAAGGTGCCTAGGAATGAAAGGCTCAGGTAAGCAGGGTAGGTTAAAAAGCATATACAGACATAGATGACATACAAGACAGGCAGGAATGGTGATGGAGACAAAAGGATGGGGGAAGCATGACTCAGTTTAGGTAGGGGATATTAGAGGTGTATCTGTGTCTACCATGAGAACAGTAAGAATAGAATCCAGTCCTCAAGCTCAGAACTGCCATCATTGTCTCCTGCAGCAGCTTCCTGGGTCAGTGCCAGATGTGGCATTGTCTTTGCAATCTGACGCAGGATGATTCAACCTTGTTGCTATGTGCATCATGGCCCATCTCCATTATATCCTCCACCAGCCCTGTCAGCTCCTGCCGGGTTACAGAATCACCACATCCACTACTACTGCTCCCAGGGGTACCACTGCACTAACAGCCAGGTCAGAGTAATCTGACGCAGGTGGAGCAGGGAGGGCAGGGGTTGTGGAGGCAACACTGACAAGCTGTAAACTCAAAGTGCTGGGCATCTCTGCCTCCATCTGTGGAGGTATGGTGGGCCGAGCTACAGTGGTCAGTATACCTCAATGTGCAACAAAGTATGCAAAAATGAATATAAGAAATTAGATACATGGCATATCACAGTACTGTACTTTTTCAATAAACTTTGGCAATACATAAACTATTATAATAATTTAATATTGTATACATTTGCCACATCCCTATATTATGTAAAGGTATTTATGTGTCATATGATAAACAAATATTTATTTATTTACTGACATTTGATTACCAGGAGAAGCCTATTTTTTGTCAGGGGCCCAGGGAGAAAAGCTCCAAATTATTACAAAACTTTTTAAGAATAATAATTTTACAATCTTCAAAAATAAAACAACATCTGCAGTTTAAATAATTATAACAAATTAGACATAATATAAAAACATTAGTTAAGAATCGATACCAGTTATATGACAATCATTTAATATTCATAGAAATTTTAGACAGCTTATAGAAAAATTACAGGCAAGTTAGTATAATACAAACAGGAATTGTGGTACGAAGTCAGGGAAAAACAGGCTTATGGTATATTTTGAGAGAAAGTCAGGGAAGAGAATTTGATAGAACTAAGGAAGTAAGTGAAGAAGGGAGAGTAAAGAGGTATATGGAATGAAAAGGTATTTGTTCACATTTAGGGATATAGTTTGTCCTGGTTTTGAGCAAGAACTGAGGCAGATTATATCTAGGATGTCTTTCAGAGTGGTTTTGAAAGATGGGAGGGAGGATATTGTCTTGAGTTATACAGGTAAGGAGTTCCAGTACTTTGCACCTTGTACAAGTACAGACAATGCCCAGCAGATCTGATAGGTTTGTAGACAGGAATTTTTGGTCACTTGATTGCAATGATTGACTGGGAAGATAGTTGTGCAGAATGTTTTTTAGTGGTGGACAGGCAGACGAATGCTGGATAATTTTATAGGTGGTAAAAAGCCATGCATGTTAGCTGAGGCAGTTCTAATCAATTAAGACTTTTTAGTGCTATACAATATTAGGTTCTGGAAGGGGTATTTGATGCAAATTTAGCAAATTTGTTGTAGCATTGTTCATGTTTTAATGTTTGTGAAGCCTGGAGGTAAGAAGGGATGGGAGTACCATAAAGAAGAGTGGTGAGGAGATAAGTAGTGTAGTTTTAGTTACATTGGTGAGAACAGTTTGGGCACTGTAAAGCATCCCTACTTTTGACAAGTTTTTCTTATGTAAGTTTGTATATGCAGATCAAACGTAAGCTTATCATCCACTATCAACTCTAATAATTTGCTATGAAAAGTGACTTTGATGGTTGCATTATCAAGAGAAAGGACTTATTTTTTTTATCAGGAAGGAATGTTGGGAAAAAAGTAGTAGTTTGATTTTTTTGGGGGTTGAGCATGAGTTGTGAATTACAAAGGCATGTTTCAGTGGCAGTTAAAGCTATCTGAGTAATTTTTTGGAGGCTTACCACATTGTCAGATGTGCAAATATGTGTGGAATCATCTGCATATTGTATAAGGGTGGCCTGTTGTGTGGATGTGTAGAGGGGGTTGGTGAAAATGTTAAAGAGGAGGGGACTAAGGCTAGAGCCTTGTGGTACACTGGTGGTGAATGCTAGGTAAGGAGCGAGCATAGAGTGCCATTTAACTGATTGATACCTATTGAACAAGTAGCTTTTCAACACAGAAGGGTGGGCTGAGAGAGACCTAGTGAGGACATTTGAAGTAGGAGTTTGCAGTGACAAACTGTGTCGAAGGCTTTAGACAAGTCTAGAAATAAGGAAGAGAATAGTTTGTCATTATCTCTAGCTTTATTGACAGTATCTATATAGGTTAGAAGGGCAGTGCTAGTACTATTGGAAGGATGGAAGCCATGTTTTGTAGGGGATGGGAGTTCTTCCTGCAGAAGATAGTATAGCAATTGTTTTTGAATACATCTTTCAAGTATTTTGGTGAGGTGAGATAAGATTGCTATAGGTATAAAGTTATTCATGTCTGGTGAATTTTCTCATTTGTGCAGAGGGATATTGTGTGACATTTTCCAGAGATAGAGAGAAGAGAGAGAGTGAGGGAGAGAGAGAGAGAGAGAGAGAGAGAGAGAGAGAGAGAGAGAGAACATGGGATTCCTGGATTTACCTGTTTTTTAAGGACCGAGACAGGATACGCAATGCTGTTGGCTGCTATTTTAGGTACTCACTTGGAAGGTCATCATCCTCGGTTACTGATGCTATACTATCTATAAAATAAGAGTTGTAGCTGTTGGGCAGGAGTAGGATTAGATGTTGAGGAATCTTTGGTTACTGGTGCTATATTATCTATAAAATAATTGTTGTGGTTGTTGGGCAGGGTTAGGATTAGATGTTGAGAAATCCTTGGTTACTGATGCTATACTATCTATGAAATAAGAGTTGAACTGTGTTGCAGTTTCAAGTGGTGAGTTATAGATAGAGGGGGTTTGGGTTGAATTTTTGGCAGGGATGTCCAAAATGCTTTAGGGTACATACATTGCATTGCTTCACTTTTCATCTGCAACTGCTGCGATTTAGGAAAAACATTGAAAACTGTACTTTTTTTAGCATACACAGTGAAAACAGAAGTTAAGGGTTGTCTATTGCTTTTACATTTGAAGCAAAGGGCAGACTGAATTGTAGTTTGTTTTACCTGCCAAATTTGACTGGCAGGAACTTTTGGGAGGAAATGACAGCACATTTCCATGTTAAGGAGTTTCGCATACTCCCATGCAGAGAGGACAAAGTGAAGAGACCCGTCTGCTGGCCCAGGTGCTAGGTTAGTGGATGTTTCAAATACCCTGTAAAATCTTCTGTTGAGGAATAATGGTATAAGGACCAGTTTAACACGTTTTGGCAAAAGTTGTCTTGGTCTGGAAATGTGTGTGTTTGTTTTAAAACATTTCGCCAGGATAACTGACCTGTTTCTGACATCACAAACAAAATTAATAATTTAACATATATTACAAATCGGTTCTTTTCCATTAACACAAATCCAGGCCCAGAAAGCTGTTGCCCCATTAATGGAAAAGTACAATTTATTTATTTATTTATCTATCTATCTATCTATCTATCTATCTATCTATCTATCTATCTATCTATCTATCTATCTATCTATCTTATTTGACATTTGTTTACCAGCAAAGTCTGACTAGGGTAATATCCCATTTTCAGCGGTCAGAGAAGAAAATCTCCACATTGGCATAATATGGTTACAGTAAGTAAAGTTATTACAAAGATTAATAGAGAAGAATGACATATTAACTAAGTAAAAGTGCAGCTTCAGCTCACATAGTGTGAACCTATACATACTGCAAATATTTGGACAACTATAACAAGCTGAAAAAGGACATTGTCAATAGACAGAGCATTTACAAGTTACAGTTCAAAGAGATGACATTAAACATGCTGAGCACACTCTTTGGAACAGAGATGACTAGATAGTATAGCCAAGGCAAAGATATATTTGATCTCTGTCTAAGAAATATATTTTACTAATTCCTTCTTTTTGAACATTGTCAAAGTATGCTGGCTCTAGAAATAGGTTGGGAATAATTCAGCCTGGGGTAGTGCAAGAGCAGAGCCAGATTTTATTTAGTTAGTGTTTTCATAGTAGTTTGAAGTTGGACAGGTTAGAGGTAGATGTAATTAACAGAGGGATAGAATTCCATGTTTTAGTGACAGAGTATGAGCAGAGGGTTTGGCCAGAGGATTTGTGGGGTTTATATATGCTGAGAAGACGTTGTTGATTAGATCAAAGTAGTCTGTTAGGGGGATAGGAATGGAGACTAGGAGTAAAAGCAGGGAGTCATCCACTTTCTGAATAATGTTGTGTGAGTGAAAAGCTGTATGTAATCTAAGTGTTGAGGCAATATAAGCCAGTTTTGCATCCCTATTATAGCATGCGTCCAGCTTATTTTTAACAGTGGCCTGATGAATGGTTGGTTAGGATGAGTGTGCTGTATACCAGAGATTGGAAAAGGAAACCTTACCTTAGAAAAGCCATTTCTGAAACACAACCGTGACACAAGACACTAAGAGACACACCACATAAAGCAGCACTCATGCACAATACTAAACCTGTCCCCTTCCCCATCTCTTACTCTGACCTTAACCAGCAACAAACCCTCACACAATCCCACCCGATGTCGAACTTTTTTGTTATATGTGAAAGTTTCAGCATTAAATTCCAAACCCCACACTTATGTTACCCATATGTACTCAATCTTTCTTCTTTTGATATATCCAGCACTCAGTAGAGTATTCTCAACCAGTTTTATAAGCATTTCACTCTTTCAGCAAACTGAATTTAATGCAGTGATGTAAACCACCCATACATGCATACACACTCACACATTTATATAGAGATATGCATATATGCATTTGTGTGTGTGCATGCGTGCATGTAGTATATGCATATCTGCATGTGAGGTTGTGTTAGTGCATATGATCACATATTCTACATATAAATGCATATAGCTGCAGGTAAGTGTATGTTTAGGGTATATGCATGTATATTTTATACAGTTTCATATGCAGTGCATTTGTATATTTTGTAAGTTTCAACAAGAAAAGCTTGCAGACATGCTATAAAGCTAATTTTCAAATACATCCTTTAGAAGTGGAACTTCTTAGGAAATACTAAATTAGCATGATTGGAGTAGTAAAAAATGCCTTCGTAGTCCATTCCACTGCAAGTTAACAAAGCTGAGAACATATACCTCCACTGCACAGGTAAAATATTTCTTTCAAGACCTGGCTTATGATAAAATGCAATTATCAACCTTCAGAATCAGTTGTAGACAAAAAATACTTTCTCACAAAAGCCAATGACAGAAATATTTTTAGTACCCAGTAAAATGCATTGGACATATTCATTTTGATATACTCATATTTTTTAAACTTTTGCAATCATAGCTGGAAATATGTGTGACCTGTATTCTTGCTCTTTTTGATTACAACTAAATTTATAAAACCCAAACAATGCCATTCAGAAGCCTTAATCTAATATAAAAATAAGACAGGTGGAAGCATACAATAAAATATAAACTATAAATAAAAATAAAATAAAATAAAAATAAAAAATAAATGAATAAATAAAACAGTGTACTGATTCCAAAACAGTTCCGATTTACAACTTAAAAAATGAGGATATTTCATGCACAGCACTCACTGTGTGCTTTCCATTAGGCAGTAGGACGTTACAGCATCGCAAAAGACAACAAATTCTAGGAGACTCATACATATATGAGCTCTTGTTTACACCAGTTATAGTATGGTGCAAACCAATGATGATGCTTCAGAAAATACAGTGAGCAACTTAACTTACAAACGTCATTTCACATCAGATTTTTTAAATGCCTAATAATCACATATTTTTATACAGAAGTAACCCTTATGAGAATCCTCATGTCCATATTCCAAATGTTTTACAAAACATGTATTTTCTGCAACAGATGTAATCACAAATCTTTTCTAACCTGACAAAGTTGAAGGTTAAAAGATTTCAGTTTAACATTAATGTGCACATACTTCTTTATACTCACAAAACAGCTAGACATTTAAATTGTAAAGCAACAGTTATTTCTTACCTGCAAATGTTACAGATTTTATTTAGGAATGATGTTGGAGGGCTGTCTTCCATGGGTTTTCCTGAATGCTGTGTAAAATTGCAAAAGTCTTAAAAGGGAGCTGTGTAGCTTTGTGTTTGCATTACTCTTAATGAGAGACTGGTGCGAGCATCACTAGGTATTAAGGTATCATGTGACCTCAACAGATCAAAACATATTCCTTCAACCTTTACATTTTAATGCTAGCCAGAGTCTGTAAAATTTTAATTGCCATCTCTGCTAGCAGTGCTGTAGCCCAAGGCAAATAATTATATAAGTTACCATTGAAATAACAAAGAAAACAATTACCCTTAAACAATCCACATGGATATTTTCTTTATGATTGTTAACTAATGTGTTTCTTTTCGAGAAGGAGAGTGGTATTTATTCTGTTGTTCTAAACTTACATAAATCCATTTTTCTCTAGTTTCTTTGTTGTAGATCTGGCTGTAAACTTTAAACAGATTTGCTTGATTTAAAGGTAAATGAAATATAATGTTTTCCACCTACCCTACTTGCATAACCCAGCTGTCACTAAGTTACTAAAAGTGTCCTGCAATACAGTAACACATTCTCAGTTTCACTCTTGGATTTTAAATACAGTTTCTTCTTCAGTTATTGTCCAGGCAAAAAGGCAATCTATATACTGCAGGAATCAGTTTGACTTTCATATTTTCATCACCCCCATGAAGAACACATCTTTCAAACTGTGCAGTTTGGAACAAGTTAGCTAATCACTTAGCTTTCTAACATCATGACTGCAAAATCTACAGGGCTTATCCCTTACATTCATTAGCAATATTGCCATGGCTTACTTTGATAACTTACTTGTTTCTATTGCCTACAGAAGAGGCATTCAGACACAGATAATGGATAATGTTAGGAAAATCATGACCTATTGAATACATTGAATCAAATTCAAATCTATTTATTTTTATTTTATGTTATTTTAGGTCCCCAAACTGATATTATCAATAGTGCTGTACTGGTCATCTCATCAAATAATTAAATGTTCTTTGTCTGACATAAAAACTTATTTTATTGACACTGTTGAACCTAATTGTAGATTTCGATGAATGAGAATTGCTGACTTTATTTCAGGGTTATCGCACAGATATATTGCTCTAATTAGTTTTGTTAACATTTTCAAGGAGTTTCTTTTCCAATACTGATCTAATTTTTAATTGAATATTATGCAGCTACCATAGGCAAATGTGTTATTCAATTAGACATATTTTCAAACATTTATTTGTGAAGAGGCTACCCCAGTATTGCCTGGGACACAAAACGTTAGGTTGGGAGAAAAAGGAAATAACAGGTCCGTCTGCAAACTTGTATTCATATGTTAATGTGCTTCTCAATTTGCCATATAATATTCAATACTTTGGAGCTTCCAATAGATTCTTGAATAAGGTCTGAAAATGAACAGGGTAAGCTGATGTAATAAAGAAGAGTGGTCAGGAGTACACAAAATACTTAACAAAATTGGGTATTATATTACTTCTTTAATACCTCATGGTTGTCTATATTAATTTGCAAACTATGTCACTGACTAGCAAAAGCATCATACTTTTCATATAGAATCAGCCTATCAATACACTTCCAATAAGATTTTTTACCTTAAATATGGAAAAACTGGCCCATTATTTTCTACTGTTAAGGTAAGCTGATCTATATTGGTTAAGGAGTATCTCTAGATAGACAGAGAAGTACATTAGGAACAGGAGGTCGGGATATTTAATTTGTATATTATTCCAAATTGATAGATGCCCAACTGTTATTAATGCTATTTTCAGAAATCTAATCTTTATCTTTGGTTCAAAACTCAAAATTATTACAGCAATATATTTTATTCAAAATTGGCAATGATGGCAGTGGTATTATTTAAAATTATACATTACTTAAAATTATGTGAATATTCTGTGTGCTGAAAATAATCAAAATGCTTATAAAAATGTATATATTTGGGATTATCCTTCTGACAAATGACTTGGTCACAATGCTCTTCATACTACATATATGTGAACTTCCTTATCATTTTCTTGAACCCACCAAGAATGTTATGTTGACTGCATGTAGCTGATACAAGCGGCCACTATCTGATGTCTTTATTATGCCAGTGACTGAGTGACTGATAGACTTTTAGACCTTTAGTGAAGTCTCAACTCATTTTGTCAGGTCCTAACAAAAAAAAAAAAATGTGTGAATAAGGAATGAGCATATACATTAATGAAAACAATATTGATGAAATTAAAATGGGAAAAATAGTTATTTAGATATGTTAAGGAAATATAAGACATCAAAAAATAAAAATTATGCAGAGAGAAAGAAAGAGTAAGTTCTTTGCAGATGTTGACAGACAAAATGAAGGTCTAACTGATTAATATAAATCTATTTATATAGACAAGGTTGCTTAAAACCTTCTAAAATATGAGGTAAAATGGTTTAGTAACAGAGGAATGGTCAGACAGGGACATGAACAAGGAGGCGGCAGAGAAAGAGTCAAGGACAGAAAGTGACTGAAGTACAGGAACAAGTTGAGCTACTACTGAATATAAATAGTGAGTCATCTCTAGAGACAGAAGAGATGTTCAACTCTTTGTTTATCATGCTAATGGACAGCTGGTTGTTGTAGGTCTGAAGAAAGACTAAGGCAGTTCCTTTACTCAGAAAGGTAAACAGGGCAGACATAGAAAACTATTGGTTGGTCATTTTGATACGCCTTATGCAAAGAGACGGAGAAGCTGTTAGACGATATTTTAAAGAACATGATAAAAGATGAGTCATTCACTAATGGTAGCCCTTAGGTGCAAAAATGTCCTTCAACAGATGAATAAAGTAACCAGCCAGGGAGAGGAAGACAAAACAGAGAAGTATATGTGCAAAACTTTTGCAAATTTGCCTTTATCATGGTATAAGATGAGATATGCAAATTATCCCTGAGGGTATAATAGTTTTTCTGAGCAATTACAATGAAATGAGACACGAGCGTTTAATAATGCATTCATACCAATATGCCAGACTCTACTAGTTGTAAATATGTTTTACTAAAATTGCTCTCAAAAGAGCATTATAATTGGAGAATGTAGCTATACTCTGAGCTACTTAAATTATACAATGTCTGATGTACAATACATCTTCCAGTCAAGTTCAGCCCATTACTGTTTTAGGAATGCATGCCAAAGTGAAAGAGTAAGGAAATTTCACTGGATGAGATATTTCTAAACCTTAGAATAGTATTTGACTGAAAACAAGCAATGCCAGTGAGGAATTTAGTAGATGGGAGAGTTAGAAAAAGAAAGCTTGTTTTTTTTCTAATCATTGGATAATAGTGAAGTGAGATTTATTTTGATGGAGGACATACGATTTTGATCTATATACCACAGGGCTTAGCAGTGTGATGAAAACCTTTTGTCATCTACTATGTAGGGTACAACAGAAGGATTAGATAAAGGTACACTGTTTACAAAAGTGCTAAGAGGTCACTAAATGCTGCTTGTCTGGATTTTTTAATCTTTGGTAACACCCACGTTTGTATTTAGACTATATCATTCAGTTCTCTGGGCATGTTTCTATGTGCTTTCTTGGCTATGTGTGATGGATTAAATCATAAAACTTATTTATCAAACATATCCTTTAATGTTACAGGGTACTGGCACAATGTCTCTATTTATCTGAAGCCCCCCTTTACATCAGGAGTTTTTTTTTTTTTTTGTGCTGCAATATACTTGCTCAGCAGTCATTATCTGTATATAACCAAATGTTACCATCCCATTAAAAGAACATCTTTCCCAAAATTATCCATGGAATATTATACTTCTTTGAATAATGATAATTTAGATATTTTTAATCTGGACTGTTTCAAAGAGTTCTGATTCCACAAGACCAACTTCACCATATTATCCACACTACCATCTGCACTCCACTTTCCAAGCATGATGGACATTCCACAGGTCATTTTAAAATGTATTACTCTCATCAGAAGCCTGTTTAATAAAACATGAGTCTTTAAATGCTATTTAATCTGTAATACATTGCTCTTTGTTCTGCTCAGAGAAGCAAGCCTTGAGGTTTACTACTTGTGGGTTTGGAGTTTTGCACTCAAGTCTCCATGCTGTAAAATACCAAAACTTGAAGTCAAGAAGAAATGCATAGTAACAGACAAAATGAGGTGTTTAAATAAACTCTATTGCCATATTCGTTTAATGTTGAACTATTCCTGATATAAAATAATTCATCATCATCAGTCCCCTTTTTCATTTTTCCTACCTGGGGTCGGGGTATTGTGTCAATTATCACCATCTCTCTCTATCCAGTGCCATTCTTCTGCCTGTTTTGACACTCATGACTGACTGTCATCGTTCTTTTCTCACACAATTCATCTACCTCTTTGCTGGATGCCCTTGTTTCCTCTTGCCTTCTTCCTGTCTGTCCCGAATCTTCTTCAGCATATTGTCTTCTGCTATTCTGCACATGTGCCTGAAACACTATAATCTATTCTCTTTTACCTTCTCTGCACTGGAGATACTGTGATGTCTGCTCTTATGTCCATAGTGTACGTCCTACCACCTGTCTCTATCACTTCATCTTCATCACCAATAGCTTCCTCATCTGCTCTGCCTTCACTGCCCATGTTTCTGTACCATACATTACTACTGGTCACATCGCTGTTTTGTACACCTTACTTATCAGCTTCTTTTGTATTATTCTGTCATACACTACATGTGACACTCTATGCCATTTGGCTGCAGTCCCTCTGAATCTTGCTTAGACCTCCTCATTCAGACTTCCCCTCTTCTCCCCCACCCCTCCCAGGTACTTGAAGCTTTTAACCTGTTCCACTATTTTCCCTTCTATCTCACTTCTCAGCTTCTTCTGAACGCCACCATTTGCTGGCATTACAACTCTTATCTGTACACAGTTTTATCCCACATGCCTACACGTTTGCATTCCATTTCCCTATTCTTTGCTGAAGTTCTTGTTCAGAGTCTGCCTGTAATGTCACATTATCTGCATACAGCAACTTTGCTGATCTGCCCTTTTCAACTTGTTTGCTAATGTAGTCCATCACCAGTAGGAACAGGAGTGGGCTCAGAGCTGAACCCTGGTGCATACCCACTCCCACTGGGAACCCCTTTGTGAATCTGAACACTGTTTGCACTTGAGTTGTTGGGTCCTTGTACATAGCCTGCACTAATTCTACCAATGTTTCTGGGACTTTGAACCATCACAGGACTGTCTAAATCAGTTTCTTGGGACTTTGTTATATGCTTTCTCCAAGTTGAGGAATGCCCACTTGGACTCTTTCACATCTCTAGCTTCTTCCTAATTGTCTGTCTCACTGCAAACATCGAGTCATCAGTCATGCTGCATCCTGATCAGAATCTGAATCGCACATCTCCCATCTTAACTTCTACTACTCTATGTATTCCGTTATCAGTCACCCTCTCTAGCACTTTCATGCAATGTGACAGGAGTTTGGTACCTCTGTACTGTTCACGTTGTGAATGTCCCCTTTGTTCTTGAACACTGGCACTAGTATGCTTATTCTCCAGTCATCTGTGATACACCTTTTTTCCACATTGGTATGAGTACCCTCAGGAGCCATTTCTCCCTTATTCCACCCAACATCTTGATCATATCTGGAGTGACCTCATCTGAGCCTATTACTTTCCCTGATTTCATTTTCTTTAGTGCTGTTTTTACTTCTTCTGTGGTGGACTCCACCTCTTCTGATGTACTACATATCTCTGCATATATCTATATATATCTATATCTGTCTATCTATTTATAATTTTATATATATATATATATATATATATATATATATATATATATATATATATATATATATATATATATATATATATATATATATATATATATATATATATACATACATACATACATGCACACATAAACCCACATACTGTATATGTATGCATATAATAAGTTCATATGTAAATTTATCAGTACACATTTTTGCTTGAATGCAAAATATTGACATTTTATCCAAAACACATGTAATCTAACATGTTTCAGAAAATGCACCAAAGATAAATGCTTTTGCAGGCAAAGCAAGCCCCCCCACAATCCGCTTACTTAAATATACAAATTTCACAGTCAAATGACTATGGAGAAATGAGAAAACACCACACAGAGTAAATCACTGCTGCCCATGTTTCACTTTCTCTGGGGTTGTTCAACAGTGGAGTTGATATATTTTAAGTAATGCAGGGCTGTGGGGAGCGAAGCCTTCCACATGTCTGCAAAACATTTCTTTTTAATATATTTTCTCTTCAGAAACATGTTAAGACTAAATGTGTTTTAAATAAAATGCCAATGCCAATGAGGATAAATAGGTTTTTAACTTGTGCTGAAAAATATTGTATTCATTTTAATTTCTGAGATCTGAGGTATACAGTTTCATATTGCACATAGCATCATTTCTAAATGATTATGTGCTTGTGGTCTTAGGTTATGAGTTGGAATGAATTTGTTAACAATAGTGGATAATGTTGAATTCTGCTGTGGTTTAAATACATTATTGCATGCAGTCTTTATTTGACTCCAAGCATTGAATTTTTGGTGAAGTTTTACATAATCATATTTAGTCACTTTGTTGTAAGTTTGTACTAGGTCTTGCAGATGGGTTTTAGGGACATTGTTTAAGTTATGTGACGGATACAGTAACGGAGAAGTAGTGTTTGAGATGGATTAAGCTGTGTTATTTAAGACAAACTGAGCTTAGATTGAAACATACCCAGTTTGTTTGTGAGTTTTCAAAGTGGCATAATAAATGTTTTCTACTTGCACTTGCTTTTTTGAGGCAGTGAGGGAACTGCCTTATATACACTGACAACATACGTCTTTACATTTGTGCATGCTCCACCTGAGAAAGAATGTACTTGTTTATCTAAGTTTGAGGCTAATCTCTCCTTTGCACCTGCTTTCAGTAAACAGCACGAGAATAACACTACATTAGCACATCACCAAAACATTATTGTTAGAGCAGCATTTTACAAGCAACACAATGATGTCTGTATTCAAGGATAATATAGCTGGATTCAATAATTAGCTAGTAGACTGGTGTTATTCCAAGGGGATCATGTGCGCGCGCGCGCGCGCGCGTGTGTGTGTGTGTGGCTGTGTGTGTATGTGTGTGTGTGTGTGTGTGTGTGTGTGTGTGTGTGTGTGTGTGTGTGTGTGTGTGTGTGTGTGTGTGTGTATGTGTATGTGTGTGTCTCTCTGTATGAGATGAAATGGTGAGTAGACCCAGCTACTTTTGCCAGTGATGGTCTGCATTTTTCACTACTTATTTTTTGCATACTGGCAAAGACTTTTGCTACCCCCATATTGCCTGTTTTACACAGAGCTCACCTGATGGACACCCCAATGTAATAAACTCCATTCTGGATAATATCAAGGTAATGTTGCTGAATGCCAGAAGCTTAAACAACAAAATATCCGAACTTGATTCCTTCCTTAATATTGAAGACATCAACATCTATGCAACTACAGATAACCTAGTTCTATTGCATTCTAGGATACATTGAGTATCATGCATCTAGATCCACTGGCAACTGTAGGGGACACTCTGTATTTATTCATAACCTCATTGTCTCACACCAGATTTTGTATAATATAAACCCAGGGCTGGTCAATTTCCTTAGTTACACTCAAAAAATGAATTATCACATTATAGCCATTTATAGATCCCTATCTATGACCCATTCAGGACATGCAAAATACCTTACAAAGAAAATTTAACAATAGAAACAAACACCTTTGTTATGCGTGACATCAAATATTTGCACATGTACTGGCAAACATTTGCTACCAAAAACAAATATGCACAGAGATTTCTGGACCTTGTGTAACCCAACACACTTAACAAAATTGTCCCATTCCTCACCAGAGCTTCTTGATTTTGTCCTCTCAAACATTTCCTCCAGTTACACCACTCCACTTGTTTCCTTTTCTGTAGTCAAATGTGACCATCTCACTGTGATCTTCTCCATGATAACTTTTTATTTTTTAATATGGCTCCTAATAATTTCTTTATATTCTATATTATATATATATATATATATATATATATATATATATATATATATATATATATATATATATATATATATTATTTATATTCTGTACTAAACCTGACTGATCAACTAGCTCTTCTTACTTGGTTCAACCTACCCTCCTCTTCTCAGTAATCAAGTTCCTTGTCTTAATAACAACTTATCTTGTCCTTCTATACTATTACTTACATCTTCAGAATCACATTAAGAAGACTACTTTTAGTAATGTATTGTATAATTTCAGCTCCTACTTTTTTCTTTATGACTTACTTGTATACTAATATATTGTATAATTCAGCTGCCATCTTTTTCTTTATGATGTATTGCAACTACATTTTGTATTGTACTAATTGTATCTGTATATTTTGCACTATGTTATGAACGAATGACCTCTTTGATTATTCTCTGTACTGCACCTGCAATGTTAATTGTATACATTAATTTTTGTATATGTGATTTTGTTTGTTTCCTCAGAGCTTATCTCCCCAGGCCTCTACTAAAAATGGACATGTATCCAGTTAGACTAGCCTGGTCAACAAATGTAAAATAAATAAAATAAATAAATATTCAAGGATTACTCCAAAACCAATTATTTACTATTTCCTGATCCTCTCGTTAATCACAAAAGGCATAGCTCCCCAGCAAACCGTGTAACTGAGATGCCTGCCCTCTCCTCTCTTATTTAGATGCACTGAGACAATATTACCAGGTCAGACCAAGCATATTGTCAGGTTTAGAACCATATCAGTATGGTGGAACAACCTTATTAATGATCACTATAAAAAAAAAATCTCATTTATATCATTACAAGATGTCCACTCATCACTTCATTATAGAAAGGATTGAAAACTGCTAAGTAACTCTCTCAAATTTACCCTTAGCAAATGGAAGGCCAAACAAAAACTTGGGATTGAAATTAATTCAAAAAACAACCGTAACACTTTCTTGAGCTAAATTAGGAAGTTTAGGAGTAACCTACAATTCTTTAATGAACTTATTTCCAATGATATGGCCTTCTGCGACCCCAAGGACTTTGCTGAGACTCTTGTGGACAAGTTCTTTTCCAACTCTACTCTACTCACCCTTTCCGTTTTCGCCTTCATTTTCCACATACTTCCCTCCTCTCTCCAGCAATTAGTGTGAACCAGGTGCTTTTAGCACTTTTTAAAATTAAAAAATGCTACTTCCGTGTGTCCTGACAATATCCCTAGATGTTTGTTGAGAATTATAAAGACCCACCTAGCAAAACCCCTACATCAACTCTTCAACCTAAGTCTCTCCATTGGTTATATCCTCAAGGTGTGGAGAATAGCAATTGTGGTGAGCTTATGTAAAGGTGGCCCCCTACTAACTCTGGGAATTGCAGGTCTATTAGCCTCACTGGTATTACTTGCAAGGTTATGGAATGTCTTATCACTGAACTAATAAATAATGATATAGATAACCTTATATCTGTGGATACACACCAGTTTAGATTTATGAAAAGCAGGTCATGCCTATTCATTCAGGAGGAGTTCTTTGAAAGGTTTATTGAGGGTATGGATAAGGGACTTACAGTTCACTCACCTTATCTAAACCATGCCAAGGCCTTTGATGCTATGCTGCATGCTGGTACTATTGATACTCTCTTACAACTCAGAATTAATCTGCACGGTGTTCACTGAAACTGCTTAGCCTTCCCAGTTAAAAATGGTGCAGTACTCTTTGTACTCCACCTAAAGTAAATCAATGGTAAAGCAAACACTCACTTTACAAGCCTAAACCTGTACTACCACACTGACAACCACAAAAGGCAAAACTGATACCTAGCCCAATGTATATTCCCTTTCTGAAATAGGCCGTCTTACCTGTTAAGTAGAGTACTTACCTAGCAGCCTTTAAAAGAAGTTTGGGTGACTGGATGGGAGATCACAAATTTTCTCTAGGGCTGGAGCAAGTCTGCTTAATGGGAGACATTGTTAGTCTCCCAAGTTTTGGATGACATGGTTGAGCTTCTCAATGGTGACTTTTGGCTGTAAACTTAGTAAAAATCTATGAATGTCTGTGAAGTGTAGTTTATGGTCAGTAATAACTCTGAGGAGTTTGGAATGTGTACCTTGCTCATTTAGAGTGCTGGTTTGTAATAATACCAGAACCATGCAAAATAGCTTGTTTTCTGTCAGTTACAAGCTGTGAATCAATAAGCCATTGCTCTGAATGGTTAATGTTTTATTGAGTACAGAGCTGTAGATTATCCAGGAAACTGGCAGAACAGATAAATGTGGAATCATTTGTATTCTGGACCAGTTATTGCTGGTTAGAATAGAATACATATTATTAGCAAATATGCCAAACAGGAAAGTGCAAGTATCCATCAGAATGCCAGTGTTAATGGGCTGAAATTCAGAAAATGTCTGTGAACATTTAACTACTTGTGATTGATTTGAGAGATACATTTGAAACCATTTTAAGGCATTATAGGTGAGGACCATTTTGGCCAATCTTTGGAGAAGTTGAGAATGGGCTACAGTATCAAACATGTTTGATGAACGACCGTTAGTTTTGCAGTGATTAATAGTGTTGAGGATAGATAGTGTGGAGCAGTTTCAATGCTATAGCCTGGTCAAAAACCATGACTGGTGGGGATGATAGCAAGTTGTTGATTGTAAGGTGATGCAAAAGTTGCTTTGGTATAAATTTATTGAGAATTTTAGAGAGATGAGATAAAATGGCAACATGTCTATATTTGGTGAGATTATTTTGTGTACCACCTTTGTGAAAAGGTATTATGTGTGATGATTTCTATATTTTCAGAATAAAAAGCTCTGAGATGGATCTTTTGATCAGTATTTCAACTGGATAGGCTATGGACTCTGAGGTAAGTTGTAGGTATTCTGAGGGAAGGTGACCTTGTGTAGGTGATGTTGGTTTTAGCTTTTGTAGCACCTTTCTTATTTGACTGATATTACTCAGTTGTAGGTTGAATAAGTGGGTGGGAGATATTTGGTAGTTTGCAGAGGTTTTGTGTTGGAATGTATTAGAATAGACTTTCTTGTGTCAATAAAATGTTTGTTAAATAAACAGGTAACATTTCCATCTATTTAATCAGAAGCCTAGGTGTGTTTTTTAGCCATGTTATAGGAGTTTATAATACATTTCCAGTACTGGTTTGGATTGTTTCTATAACAGGTTTATATTTGTTGGGATTTAATTGTTTCCCTCTTTCTGATCACAGTTTTCTCTTGGTTCTTGAGCATATTGTAGGTTTGTCTGGTTTGTGATATTTGACATACTTCCCATTGTTTTCAGAACTCATCTCTTTATGACATTAATTGTGCAATCTCAGATGACACCCAGGGAGTAGTTGAAGTTTTAACTTTCTTATGATGAAAAGAGCAATAAAGTTTAACACAGATAAGAATTTGTTATTAAAGTAACTTACTGCCTCAAGTAATGGAAGGATTTTAACATCATGCCAGTTATACTGTTTGAGTATATTATTAAAAGTAACTGTGTTAAAATGTTTTTGCATTGAACCCAATTGAATGGAATATTTTTGAGAGACTTTTTTGTCCCCAAATGACAAAAGTAGGATGATGGATACAGAGGATATCAGGTAATATTCTATTGGAGATTATGTTAGTTGTGTCTGTTGATAAGATCCAGTCAATAGTGTAGTTGCAAAGGTTGATGTTTGGGGTTTTGTATGGTTGCAAGTTGGGATATATGCGTCTTTCTTTATATCACCCAGTATTATTATATGATTTTTAGTGTTTGCAGAAATCCAAGATAATATATCATCTGCTCAGTAATGTTTGTATTAGTTGATTTTGGTGGAATACAGACTATGTCAATATTAATGTGAGTAGAAGGATTTATGGCTAACTTGTTTCACAAAACTTCGGCAGAAGAGTCAAATGTGGAAACTGGTATTTGAGGTTCATGAAGGTTATGCTGGTTGAAGTATTTTATGCGGATTCGTCCTCCTTTTCTTGATTTTCTACCTGGTCTGATGATATTATAACTTAATGGAAGTATTTCTTTGGCTGCAATGTAGGGCTTTAGCCATGCCTCTGTAATAGCTAAAATGTCAGGTTTATGGTTCTGAATTCAGCTATGCAGCTAGTTGATCATTTTACAAACACTTCTGATATTTGTATGGCATATTTTTATTTCCTGATGTGAAGAGCAGTTTGTATTAGTGTAAGATAAAAAAATGTGAGTTTTGAAGAAGAGGCTTAGAGAGTGGATCAGGCAATATAGGTTGTATATTTCCACACAGCAATGTGTATAGAGCTTCTGGTGTGCAATATTGTGATCATTTGCTGCTTAATTTTGTCTAATAGTTTTTTTTTTGATGATGCACTTAAAGGGTGGTATTTTATATTAGATATAGGGGACTATTTGTTTTGATGTGGAGTAGTATGCTTTGTACACTGGTTTAAAGTATGTTTCACTCTGTATAGATACTTATAATTGTACTGGTAAGTGTTGGAGTAACAGTTTTGGAACTTACCAAGCTTCTCACTTTATCAATGAGAATTAACTCATCTACCCTTTTAAGGAACCTCATTTCTGCTACTTATAGTCTAAATCTTATCCGTTCAGTTGCTAACCAAATCTCATGATTAAGGTAGTAACTGAATAGATGGGATTTATGTTAGCCAAATTTCAAGTGACTCACAATTGCTCCAGTATGGGTAAGAGCACACTAAGAATTGTGCAAAGAAAATGGGCTCTAATTAAATATAAAAAAAGGATCAAAGTTAAATTGGTAAACAAAACATTTTCATATGCCATACAGGTGACACACACCTCCAATTAGGCGTTTTTGTAAAAGAATATAGGTACGTTCATTGTTAATTCCTTATCATTTGACTGTCATGTCTCCACAGCAGTTTTGAAAGCTTTCCATCTAGCTCATTTAATTTCCAAAGACATTGCCACTAGATCCAAAGACGTCTTAATTCCCCTTTACTCATCAGACCTGTTACTGAACAAAATTCACCTTTTGACGTGTATTTGTCTAAATATATCACTCAAGTTGGGAGACCTCGGAGATCTATAACTAAAAAGATCAGTGGCCTCAAAAATCAGGACAAATTGGCAACCCTGTCTTTCTACTCAGTCTCTCACCGACGCTTCCACAAAGATCTGTGTCTAGCCATTCAAGTCTTGAAAGATGCAACCCTCTTTGACCTCCTATTCATTTACAGATCTAATGGTATCTCATGTACCCAGTTAAAGGAACTCAGTCTTTGTCAACAGGTAAATAAGATACAGTGACATGATATATTTGTATCCCAAGGTGTCCCATTCCTCCACTACATGTCTGAGTAGCACCTTTGCCACCTCTAATGTAAACGAAGATAATTGGATTGGCAAACTTAAAATTCTCCACTGATCTATTTTGTTTTACCCTCCCTGCAGCTAGAGGGAACCTTTGAAATGTATTTATTTATTTTGTCCAGGCTTGCAATGGTCTGCAGAGTGATTGCCTAGTATTTACCTATGAACCTATAAATATAGCTATGGAAAAGGATGGAACAACCAGTAAATTTAAGGAGGAGCGAAAATGACCAGTCAGATCAAAACCTCTACAAAAAAGATCAGCAGAATCTGATTGTTGCCATAAAGACATCAAAGTGGATCACAAATTAAAATTAACATCCAAAGCCAGTGATAATCATAATCTTTTTTAGCTATATCATACAATTAAGAAATAATGTTTATCAATGTTTTGAATTAATTCATAAAGGTGTTACCCTCTCTGAAACTAAAGATATTCTTCATATATTTGCATAAAAATTTAGTGATAACGTCACATAATAACCAGCCACTGAAGTTCCACCAATTACTCATTTTCTTCCTGCTCCAGAATTTTTGCAAACCATGCCCAAACTGTACTCTCTCGAAAGCTAAAATACTACCCTTATGAGCCCTTACAATATACTTGGCTGCTTAATTAATACTGCCAAATATACCCTCTCTGATCCTCCTCCTGAAACTGTTCAACTTCAGCAAAGTCACAGAGTTTGTACCTGAGGTATTGAAAGTGGTTGTAATTATGCCCTCCATAAAAGAGTCCCCACCTGAGGTCTTCCAGATTATACACCCATTAGCCTAACAGGCTTAATCTTCAAAACTATGAGATGTATTCTAACTGATTTCATAACCACTGATATAAAAAAAAAACTTACTGTTCTAGACACACAGCAATATGATTTTGTCAAAGTTCGATTATGTCGACTTAATTTAGTAAATGTCCTTGAGAAAAATCATTGAAGCTGTTGACAGCACCCATGCAGTTCATTCAACGTGCCTTGATAACATTCAACACTATTGCCTTGCTGGAATTATAAACACGCTTAAATAAAAATAAACCCTTATGCTGTAAGATGGATAACAAACTGGTTGACAGATAGAACCCATGTACTTAAAGTAACAATTGATACCCCACAATGTAACATCTGGCCAGATAATGGGACCACTTACATTTGGCATTTACTTTTTGTCTCTCCCGGTCAATAAGCCAAATGTATGGCTGCCTAAATTTGCTGATGACTGCAAATTGGGTGTCATTCACTTTGTATCTGATTCCATCTTACTACAGCAAGGGCAAAACCATAGAAACCAATTAAATTAAATTCAAACAATATATAAAATTGTCCCTTTTGGTAAACAAATGTTCATTGCAGCTAACATAAATATTGCACCCCACAACAGACTGGTATGATCATTAGAGATTTTGGCATGTTTGCAGGCAACTTTATTCTTTGACCACTACATAACAACTGATTTCAGGAAATCCTTCAATTTAGTCCAAATAATAACTAAAAGTACCTCATCCAGGCCAAAAGAAGTTATCATTTATCCATGTTATGTCTTGACCAAACCAATTATAAAACATAATGACCCTTTTCGTATGCATCTATCCAACCACATCATGTAGCCAGAAAGACAAAGGAGATTCCTAAATCTAAAGGTTACAGCCTAAAGACCTTAAGCTAGAACTGTAGCTAGCTTATCCTGCAAACAAACTGACACACAAACACATACATCATCTATGAGTTGAGGAACAAAAATAGCTCCCCTCTCTGAAACTGCAGCAAGTTGCTAACCAAGTTGCTATAACCAATTTGTCACAAAGTGCTTTAGCTCTTAGAACCACAAATACAGTATTGCTATTCATTTCTGAAATCACAATATTCTTTTCACTTCAGAAATGAATTCTGGTTTTACACTTCTGGAGCATCAATACCTGCTGATCATGGACCCCTAGGAGCTGGTACCCAGAGCAATCACTACCCTCTCAATGCTTTAATTAATTGCTCTACTCTCAGCTATCAATACAGCCTTGAATCTGTCTGTATGTTGCTTTTCTTGTAGAATCATACAGAAAGATTTATCTTGAGCATTCTGGGCTGTTAAAGATCCAGACTTCATAGATCTCCTGCAGCTGCATGCAACAAATGGCTCCACAAACAGTCAAACTAAGACCTGAACCTCTATCAGTGAATAAACAACACATGCTGGTTGGGTGCATGTATTATTCATCACTCCTCCATTTCTTGAATAATCTTTAATTATGGATAAAACATAGGTATACTCTCATTTCTTTTAAGGGAGTCCTTGAAGACTGAATGGGTCCCCATAAATTCACTCCAAGCCTGTCTTGTTTTGCCCACAGATGACCAGAAGTACTGCATGGTGATGGATATTGCTAAGGTGTTATGATTCATGGACTGACTCTATGCTGCAAACTTAATGAAATCTTTGAAAATGAGGCCTTCATCTTATGATTTATTTCTCAGTTCACCACCATAGCCTGGTGCAATAACTCCAGCACTGCTGCTGATGCAACCATTCCCCAGACATCTTCCTGAACCCCTGTTCCCTCCCTCATGAACAAGACACCAAGATGGTTAAACTCTCCCCATTGCATAGGTAATTCTTCCTCATCTGCAGATAACAGTCTATTTTTTCACAGAAATAACCATGCCTTATGACTTCAACATAATGGCATTCATTCAGGCTACTTCACACTCATAAATAAATTGTTCTTGTGCATACTGGATATCTCATCATTTGAGGTTAAGAGGACTGCATCAGCAGCAGATAACAAAGATGCAACTATTACACCCCCCCCCCCCGTGAAGAAACTCCAGGCCTTAGTTATGCATTGACATCTTGTCCATAAAAATCATGACTAGAGGACAAGACAGTACACACCCTTAGTGGATTCCTGTCCCACCCTTAAACAAATCTGACTGAATGCTGAGAGTTCAGACACAGGTTTTGTTCCTCAAATACAGGCACCCGTATTTGAGGAGCAAAGCCTGTGTCTGAACTCCCTCCAGGACCACATTCTATTGCAATTCTCCACACAGTAATTTAATTTCTGGGGTTTGTGGATTTATTTTTCTCCTAGTTCACTAAACACATATAAACATTGTTGTTTTAGTCTCCTGGCTAAGGCTCGGATTGTTTTGGGGATACCTGAGTGCTATTATTCTTTAACTACTGTCCTTTGAGACAGGGTTATATTATCTTGCAGTTTCTTTAGCTCCCCTTAAAATTATCTCATTCTTTTCTGCTTCTATGTTTGGGTCCCAGCTTTTAGTTGAAGGTCCCTTATCCCACTTGTTAGCTTTAGCCTTTGCTAAGTTTCCATCCGTCTTTGCACCTGTACTCACCTGTACTGCCTGCATGAGCTTGTACTTCAGAGCATCCCATGGAACTATATTTCCCTCCTTCAACTGGCTCAGCCTCTCCATTACTGTCTTGCTTATCCGATTCTCATAATTGTCGCCTTCCATTCTATATGTTTGAACCCTCCAGTTGCATTCAGGGAACAGCTCTTCTTCAACCTAATCTCTGCTCTGGCCACACCTTTTTCCTAACCTCACCTTTTTCCTAATCTCTTCACAAGTTGCCTGGGCTGACAGCTGATATCTCCCTTCTTATCAACTTATCATACTCCATCCCTCTTAGGTGCATTTCTTGCAGCATAATGAACTTTGTTCTTGATTTTTTCATCACATTCATAATTCTTTGTCTTTTTGCGGAGCTAGTCAATCCATGAAGTTTCCATGTTAATAAATGCAACCTTATCATCTTACAGTTAGAGTCTTACCCCCCCCCCCCACTGAGCTCCTCCTTCCTACAGCACTTCCTTTACTCGCCTGCCATGTCCTTTTATTCTCTTCTGGTTGTCACAAGACTTTAACTCCTATCACTTCTTCATTCCTCACCCATCTCGCTTTCTTCTTTATTAGCTGCCTCAGTCTATGTATTCCACAGTACCCCTCTTGATTCACCTTACATTGATTACAACCCTAATGCAACTATCACATCTCTGACTTAGACAACATGTAACTATATACAAAAATAAAACTAAGTACACTCGCATGCTTTTAAGGTGCTGGCACCTATGCCCTATTCAAGCATGGACTGGCTGTCTCCTATCTCCCCCATTATATATCACTTTTCCCTTGCCATTGTCTTTCTGTGTCTTCTTCTGCTTTCTGTTCCCTTTCTGACTGTCATATAACCCCCTTTTCCTTCCCATTGCACAATAAATCCAGCACGTGTGAATGGGCCGAATTGTTGGGCACTCTACCTGCATGCTGATGTCCCCCGGTCATGTGATCACAGATAGCACAGTTCAAGTTCAGTCACTTGGATGGTGACTGCAGTTTTTGCAGCCGTGAGGTTTTGTTATCCAGTAATATCTTGAGAATCTCCACCCTGTATCAGCACTTATGCATACATAATTCCCATCAGTCTGCATTGTTCAATCTCCAGCGAAGGTATTTACCCCAATATATTCACATTGTGCTTCATTCTGAACGCCACCTTTATTTTTTCTAACTGTAAAATTATCTGAATTTTTTGGTAATGCAACTTTTATTTAAACTACCATTTAAACAATAAGAAAATGGGTCAGCAGCATTGTAAAATGACAGTTTCATATAATCTTATTTTTTACAAATACAGACTTATTACACCTCTGATCTGCCATTCCATTTAAAATGTTATAGCTACTCATCTTATGTCCATCCACAGATACATTCTTTCAGTTCTGCCATATAGAGGCACCATGACATTCCCTATTTCCCCTTTGCAATTCCTTTGTGAATGGCTGTGCTCCTCCTGGGGGATTACATCACTTTAACAGGTGAGTTGATTTATTCCACTTGTGTGCCTTCATGGTTCACTAGTTATTATTTTAGCCTTTGTGTAGAAACGTATGCTTCCCCAGTTATTAGTGTAGCCTTTGTGTAGAAACATATTTAGTATTACTATATATTGCTTATCCCTGTCCTGATTCTTCATGCTGATTGTACCTGAGCCATACAGCCCATTTTTTCCTGCATTTCCTCCTTGGCTATCTGAGTAGTCATCCACATGTTTAATTAGGGACAGTGTGAATCTCCATTGGCTTTCATTCCCTATATCCCCATTTGGTGCTCCAGTATCAATGGGATCATGATCTGACCATAGTAATGGGCCTGGGTAATATTTTATTATTGTTGTGGCTATATTCCTGTGTTATATAATCCCTATGTAAATACAAGTGGGCAAGTGCCTATTGGAGTAAATTGTATTAGTCAATATCTGTGGCCTCTGTATGAACCATGTTGTCAGTATCTTGCAAGAAAAATATTATAAGGTATTTACTGAAGTACTTTTCCATGTGAAAGTATCTGCCTCATTGGGCTGGCTTCTTTATAGACAACAAATTCCAATCACCCATAATCAGCATCCTTTTCTGCTGGAAAATTATTATATTATTCATTACTGCTCTCAGTACTGTGATTTGTTTTCACAACAGTATATACATTTTGATGTACAATCCCTTCACTGCTGCTTATTTACCACATTCATCCTCCAATGCTCCATCAACTTTAAATGGAAACCTTCTGGATTTTAATAGTATGACTCCCTCCACCTAGTGCAGATATAACTTCAAGGTAACACTTTTTTATACCCTCGCCCATCCAATTTTTAATGCTGTCAGAGGGATTAATGTGTCTTCTGCAGAGCAACACAGGTTGGGTTACAGTTTTTTACTAGCTTCAATACTTGTCTTTCTTAACCAGCTTTGTTATCCCATTCATGTTCCATAACAACAAAAGTTGTGGTGGCTATTTACTGGGGGCACTCCACCAGTTCCCCTTGCTTCCCCTCCAGTCTATTCACATTTCCAGTAACTGTATTCATCTCCTCAGCCAGGTGTATTTCTTTTCCAGAACCACCCACTTGCCTCTTCTTCACTTGCTTTTCTATCCGATCATGTTGCCTCATGCTTTCTGAACTCATTTTTAAACTTTTTTATTTTAGATAACAGCTATATGCAGTGATTTTTCTATCACCATAAAACTATTTGCAGTATATATTTTAATGCTTCCTAGACAAATATAAAGGAATGACTCCCATAGACAAGCTCGAGGTGAAATTGGTTGAGCTTCAGTAGATTGCAGAAAAAACCCACAAATGACATCATGTCAAATGCTGTTTCTCATAGGAAATAATTGCTAGTGTCATTTCTAAATGTGTGCTGGCAATGATTCACTTCTTTAGGGAGATTTCTCCCTTCTTCAAGTTATTGCAACCATGAGGTTGTTGTTTATAAGTTCTGGGAGTGTGTGTGTGTGTGTGCGTGTGTGTGTGTGTGTATGTGTGTGTGTGTGTTATTGTGTGTGTGTGTGTGTGTGTGTGTGTGTGTGTGTGTGTGTGTGTGTGTGTGTGTGTGTGTGTGTGTGTGTGCAGGGAGGGCCTTTCCCCCCTTCAAAAAAAAACTAAAATGGATTTTTCAGTCCTTTGAATCTGGGCATAGTAGAGGCTGTAGGAATATGTTTTAAGGTTTTAGCACTCACTAAAAATAAATAATTAATTTCGAAAACACTCCTTTTTATGACCCAAAACTATCTGTAGCTTTTACATTAGAGCTGGTGAAAACGAAAAGATGTTGGCCAAGAATGCACTAGTCATGTAGTTACATTTTAAGACATTTGGAAAAACAAAATTAAAATGAGTGGTCATTCAGATAATATTGCACCAGTAAGGAAAGCAGAGTTGCAGATTAGGTTGTGTGTCTATTTGTCATCAAGTTTAAATGACAGTCTGTCCATTATGGATTGGAGCCTACACCTCACTTGAATGACATATAAGTTTCCTTTTAAGAATATTAACTCTTCTGACTGATTTTAGCATCGTTTGGATGGTTTACATCATAGTTTCTTTCTGAAATTTAAGTGCTTTTGGGATGTGTCAAATCACAATCTGAAGTTTATTTGTGAAACACATATTGTTTGAAAATTAAAGAAAATTATTTTGTTTACCTGCAGTTTGCATTTTGTTCATACTGGAAATGTTTTGCATTGCTAGCCCTGGGTTTGCTTATATCCTTCAAAAAGACATTTTGACTTGTTGGGCTGGCTGCATTATAACAAGCCAATAGTAAATAATTACAAGTCACGTGCTGTTTTATTTGGGGAAGGGGAATTCTAAGTCTTAAATTTTTTTCTGCAGGTAAGAAATCCCTAGAATAGCCTAATTACACAGATATTGATGTAAATTACTCCTGTAAATCTTGACGTCACCCTGTTATTGAACTCCTTATGGAACTGGTGGTTAACAAGATCCTAAAACAGCTTATACACACATAAACTGGAAAGCATTTACACAGTGTACTTTGAGTCCTAATTAAATTCATCGTGTAAAACTACAAGCTACTGTAAACAGACTCGATTGCTACATTTCCCTTTCAGTTTCTCAGGAACAAGACTGCCTTTCATCTGAATAAAAGCAAGATGGTGATCCTTTATTACAATGGCTGCCATCTTGATCTCTGCCATCTCTCTCTTTCTCTCTCTCTCTTTGTTCAGACATGAAGTATCTTCTTAAATAAAAAAAAAATTAAGAATACAAGCCATTTGCATTGGAAAGTCCTGTGTTAGGGCTGGTGGTGATAGAGAAAATATTTAACTAAGCTGACCCTGCAAGATGGAATCACCCCTGCTTAGAAGAATCTGCACACTGTTCATTGCAATCGGATGGTTTTCTAACATTTCTATACAGACATTGTTTTTATTATGGCCTGTTATTGGTACTCTGCACTATATTATAAACAAAACTATTTTGAGTCATTTTAGATGCCTCATATTGTTCTTCTTGGATTGTGTTTACTATGGTGGTGCTGCTGTACATCTTGTGAAGTAGTCAGTTTTCTCCCTCACTGAACCATAATCTGTTTTCTCCTTCATTTATGTGGATAGCTATCATAAATACATCTGCTAACATCCCTGGTTATTGGCACTTTACAATCTTTTAGACACCTTTCACAGCTTTTATTTTACTCTGCTACGTTGATATGTCAGGCAACACAGCCTATTTCTCTTGTAGTCGATGTTCAAATTTTCTGTATTGTTCTGTATACACAGACATGAATAATTCCATGTCTTCTGCTTATATCATCTATCTGTATGTTCCACTTATATCATGCAATTACCTCCTAGTCCAGCTCATGGCCAAAATAGTCCTTGGACTAGCCCATTTGCCCAGTCAACTAACAGGCATACAAACAAATAAACGCACCTCTGTAAGAATAAACAATGTCTAATACTCATTTTTTTTTTCAAAAATCTTTATTTTTTTATGCTATTAAATTTTAACAGACACATCCAAAACATTTGCCTAGAAAGAGGGGTCCAACCATGAAAATGTGATTAGTACATATAGAGTAGGCAATAACTTATTTACAAAATATTTAGAAAAAATAAAATGTTTACAATATACACACTATATACAACAAAATGCCAGAAGCCTAATAGATGAGCATATAATCTAATTAACAGTAAAAAAGATTACAAAAGGATACTTAATTATAATAATGACATAACTTATTATTTTTGAGAATGAAATTAATATAAAACCAATAATTTATAAGCCAGGAATAAGACCCTGGAAAGTACAATAAAAAAAAGCTAGCTGTTGAAAAATTTATACTTGTGGTTTATATTGTTAGAATACTTTCAAACAACTTCTCCCAGAAATTATTATAGTAGGTACATTTAGAAAGATTTGAGATAAACAGTTTATGGGTTAGTATATACCTGATAGCTGTTTGTTTGAAACCAACCCAATTAATTTTAGATCTATCCATCCAATGCTGGGTAATAAAGAGTTTAACCAATGAGAATAATATGATGAATATACAAACATGGTTTTGAGTTAATTCATGCAGAGGATTATGTAAAAGAACAAATTCCCACGAAAGTGTAGCATTTTCGTAACCCATTTTTTTTTCTAGTTCAGGTTTTAGAGAGCACCAGAGTTTATATGATGATTTGCAGCTCCATAATATATGAAATACTTCCACTTTGTAATGTTTACAAAGGGAACAATCTGCTGACAGATTAGGATATTTTTTTTAAGAATAGCTAGAGATAGATATGCATTGTTATTTATTATTAACTGCATATAGAAGAGGTTTTAATAGGTAAACATTTAGAAGTTATATTAATTGATTTGAATTGTTAATTATATGAAATTTCTAGCTTTATATTGGTCCAGTAATTAGAAAAGATAATGGATTCATGATATCTTAATAAACTAAGTAGTTTATATGTATTTGACAACATTTTTTTCAAGGTGGAGGATTTCCATCATTGGTTACATAATGTTATATTAGCTTCATTTATATTGGGTTCATTCAGATATATTGAGATTATTTGTCTCACTGTAATAGTATAACTTTTTGGACAGTTAAAGTATTTTCTCAAATCGCTAATTGGAATAGTCTAACACTCATTCTTGTTACAAAGAACTTGAGCTTATAATAAGTTAATGAAATATGAGAACAGTAGTTTGGCATCATGGGTGCTGCTGAGTACATGAGTACATAGTAGTCCTATACCGCTCGTTTACAGTTTCACTCTTGCTGAAGGCTAATTATACACTGCCCACAGAAGGGAATCTAGGGTGGGGTGAAGGGGGCAGCTGCGCTGGGTGCATGGAGTTTGGGGACTTGATTGGCAAGATCTGTTTGTTTTTCTTAATCTTTTGGTCCTCTCTGGCAGTATAGGGTGAGGGCATTAGGCCATGTCACTCTTTCTTAGGAGGGAAGGAGTGCCAGATTATTGAACACACTCTTTTTATTTTTATTTTTATATTTTCTGTCATGTAGCGTGTGATTGTGTCAGGATCTGGCATGCCTCCTTATAAGAGATGGATAAATTACAAGAATTGGAGAACATTCCTTATATTTAATGTTCTTGCTTCTCCCTTGAGCACCTTTTTTTTTACCTTAAACCACGTGGGGTGCCAGAAAGGCAGCAGTACCAGGCATCAAATGAGTGAGCTATGGCTCTGCTGACCCATTTTACATACATATCTGCTGTTGTGCATCCAGATTACTAGTCATTACTATAAACTGCCCCATTACTTCTGCAGTCTGCCCTTGTGGCATATGTGCCACATGGATGGTCTTTGCTGTAAACTATAAACTGTCACATTATCTTTTATTTATCTGCAGTTGTGGCATCAATGCCAAATTCATAGTTATTGCTTACAGTATTCAGAAATTTGTTACTGTTGCATTAACTGTTTTTTCTATGTTGCTGCTGGTTACACTGCAATTGAAACTCTTTGCCACTGTGTCACCTGCGCCTGTTTGTTAGTCATTTTACTGTATTCACAAATCATTGTACTGCAATTATTATACTCCATTTTTAACTTCTGCTGCCACTGATTCACAGTGAATGCAACCTTCTGCAGTATATACCATTTTGCTGCTACTGACTCACTACTGTACAACCCTCTGCTGTTGTGGAAGCCATTCTGGATTGTTTAACCTTATACTACTTGTAAATAATTTGCTGAGACTGCCCCCCCCCCCCCATAACGATAATATCACTACTGCTGTGTTGCAGCTCCCTTGTTGTGCCAGACTAAAAAGTGTAAAACTTCAAGCTTGACTTCAGCTGTAACTCTCTAGTTGTGTTAATTAATCTGGACTTGCTAAGCCACTTTACAGCACTTCTGCACCTACTGATGTGTAAACTGAACTACCTCACTTCACTCTGTACTTTTACCTCTATTGTACTGTTTAACTTCACTAGCATATCTCATCTCCTCCCCTAATTAATAATTAATATAAAACATCCCTATCACAAATCTCATCAGCGTATGCAGTATAGCCTAATACAACAGGCACTAGAGTCATGGGGTTGCTGTCTCCCACATCATCTGTAGGCTGGCTGATAGTACATGGCTCCCCTGAGGCAATGTAATAACTGCCATATGCTTACTGACAGCCATTTGCTTTTTCCACTAGATGAATCTATCTGTGAGAGGTGCAAACACTTACTAATCTTGGAGGCCAGCCTTTCATCCAGACGTATTTGTAATACCTATCAGGTTGTCGATAATGACACCCACCTTACACAACCATTGCTACCTTGTCCTAAATCAACAAATAAACCATCTTACCAGAGACACCTGTTGTTCGTCTGGTCAGGATAAAACAGGCAAATATTTGTGGGGCATGTTCAAGCAGCTTTATTACACACAAACACATCAGAAATGAGGCTTTGTAACTAAAATTTATATAAACTTATAAAAAGACTGACTACCACACTCATACATGTTAACACTCTGGCTGTTCTCTCAAAATGGTTCTGCTGCCTGCACATGCTTAGTATTTATATGCACGTGTCTACATCTGGAAATGCTTCTTAAAGGTACATACACACACTGATCTACATCCTCCCTCTTTGAGAAATAGTTCATATACAAAATGATAGTGTTGAATGACATGCAAGTTACAGAAATGATCTTTTGACATACAATTATACAAAACTAATTCTTTGATATACAATTATACAAAATCAGGCACATATAAAACAATTATGTCCAGGTTGCTGTGTATTTTACACTAGGTCTGGATATACGACCTGACAGTGTAACATAAAAGTCAGAACTGGATCTAGCAATGGGGACTGTCTTCAACTTTGGGGACATCTGAGACATCACCAGGAATGGGAATAGATACTGCGACATGTTCTTTGGTATGAACATTGTCAGGGTTGCTCTGAGATCTAGAGTCTGTGTCACAGGTGCGATGCTGCAATATCAGTTCTTATACAGGAAAAAGATGTCTGCAGTTTCTCCTGTACTCTATACCCTCAGATTCCACTAAGTAGGATCTTGGCTTGGTACATATACCTCTCACTTGACCAATTTGATCAAAGCCTTTCACTGTTTGCATCCTCACTGTCTTACCCTTATTTTAACGGATGAATAAATCTGCTCATTTTATCATAGCTAGACATCTGAGAATGATGCTCTGTTGTTCTTAGCATTAGGCACCAACAAACTAGAACTGATAGGCAAGGCTGTTCTGGTTTGCCTAGATAGAAGTCTCTGAGCAGGTGAGCCAAGTAGGTTGTCATGGGGTATATTTCTGAGATTGAGTAAATTCAACAAGATAGCAGTATTGTCACATTTTGGCCTCTACAGTAATTGCTTTGCACTCTGTACCGCATGTTCAGCAAGGTCGTTTAGCTGTGGATATTCAGGACTGCTAGTAACATGGATCAAGTCCCATCCTTTTGCAAATCTCTGAAACAATTGACTGGCAAACTGAGTACCATTGTCAGAAATAACGTTATGTGGACTACCATGGACTGAGAAATGATGTTTCATCTTAGTGATAACAGCACTGGACATTAGATTAGGCAGCAAATCAATCTCAAACCAGTTCAAATAAGAGTCTAAGGAATGCTGATTCTTCTTCTTCTTCTTTCGGCTTTTCCCGGTTTGGGGTCGCCACAGCGGATCACCTGTCCGCTCATGATTGACAGTAGAGTTTTTATGGTGTTGAGTTGCCAGCCCAGCGCCCAACCTTCCACAGAAGGCACACACACACACACACTCATGCCTAGGGCCAATTTAGAGTGTCCAATCCAATGACAGCATGTCTTTGGGATGTGGGCGGAAACTGGAGCACCCGTCGGAAACCCACGCGACCACAGGGAGGATATGCAGACTCCGCACAGAAGGCACCCCAGCCGAAGATCGAACCAGAGAACCTCTTGCTGTGAGGCGACAACGCTAACCGCTGCACCACCATCGCCACCCTACTGTGTTAGGTTAATGATGCCCTAAAAATTAATTAAAATACCTTGAACTATATTAAAAAATTAAAAGAATTCAATAATTATTATTGTACTCACCCATATAATTACAACCATGAAAATAATGACTTATTTTACATTTTTTGCAATGAATGCTAATAACATTTTTTTCATATTTTTTTGGGGGGGGGGTATATGTGAGCATGTTACATTGTTGCAGAATATAGCCAATGAATTAGTCAGTACAACATTATGACAGGTTCTATTATTTTCTGTGTGGAGTCTGCATGTCCTCCCCGCAGGTCGAGTGGCGTTCTGAAAGACATGCGTAAATGGGCGTGCCTTCGTTGAAGGCTGGGCATTGAGCTGGCAACTCGGCACCATGAAAAAAATCTACTGCCAATCATTAGCGGACCGGAGTTCCACTGTGGCGACCCCTAACCGGGAAAAGCCGAAAGACAACAACAACAACATTATTATTATTTTACATGGCTATTACTGAATATTTTAATGATAATACTTATGTGTGAAAAAGTTTGTCTTGAAATCTAGGAACAACGTAATACCATAAAAGTTCAGAGCAACTAAAGGATGAGATTTGCTTCTGAACTCTAATGCATGCAAATAACTTTCTGTACTAAATATAGGGCATTGAATTAAAAAAGGAAGAAAAGTGTTACATCTGGATAACTTAATGATTGATCCCTGCAGGTAAAGACTGTGATGGCCGAATGGAAATGCAATGTTCCTTTTCTATTGTTTTAATCAAATGATATAGTTGTTCTCAGTTTGTCTTTTGTCTAATAATTACTATTTGGAATGCAAAATAAAAATGCAAGACGTGTAAATGAATTTTAAAAATGCAGCATTGTATATCATTTAAATTCACTTTTGATAAATCAAACTGAGTGATGAGTGTCAATGCAGTGTCTGTTGTGCAACACTTGCCTTTCATTCAGAAATCTGTGGGTTCTATTCCCACAAAAGGTAAATCAATAGCGGACACTACAATGCAGCATAAGGGAGGTGCTGCACTCTTAAGTATAACATCCTTCACATGATATGTTAAACTGAGGCCCCATCTGTTTGAGTTGGTAGTAGCTCAGATGGATGAAAAGATTCCACTGCAACTATTGAAAAAAGTAGAAGCTCACGGAAGCCCTGGCCAAATTTCTCTCAGTAGTATCAATAGTACCTCGGGTCTCCCCTGAAAAGAGGCTACTAACCTAGTGGGAATAATCCATTCAACAAAGAATAAATAAAGTATGGTACTGCAGTGAAGGATAAAACAGGGACATGAACCTAAACAGACTGGCAGCATGGTTTGAGGGGATTATAGTAAGAAAATTCTAATTATCTGCAAAATTATCCATTAATGCTGGCTGTGTCCTTGCTTTTGGGTCATGGCACTTAGAAAGGAGGGGGAATGCTGAGTTTTGCTCTTCTTTCACACCTTAAATTCATTGATGACTTTTTTGCCTTATACCTTATATTCCTCTATCTCCTCTTCTCGAAGTATTGGTGACCTTAAAAGATGATAAATATATAGAGACTGCATTTGTGGGGGGAGTGGGGCTGAGTTTACACATCAAAGAGAGGGATATATGTGCCTCCAATGCAAAATAAATTGTTACAAAGTGTAGGTGATATATCTGTAGTGATTGGTTGGGTGACTGACGGAATTAATTCATAGATGTGTTTGTTTATTTATTTATATTATTTGTCATTTGTTTAGTAAAAACTATTTATGTCTCAGCTAAACAAGGAGTTGTTAATCATAGTAAAACATTGCAAAATTCTGATTTACTGTTTTAATATGCAATAAATATTCTAGCTTAAGTACTTTTGAGACAATGCTGATTGTTCCACTCAAATATGTCAGTGGTTACTGTTGACCAAGGTAGTTCAGGAATCTGGTTTAGCTGAAGTGGCTCTTTTTGCAAATGTGGTTTAGTACTGTTGCACACTGAACAAGAAGAAAGCACTTTATCAATGTCTTTTGCTAGAGAAGGACAGAATCCTAGTCCTCTCACCCTTCTTATGGTAGAATCAGAACCTGGGTGGCTACGATGCAAATTCTGAATGTATTCATGTTGTAAGGAAGTAGGAACAACAACTTTTGGACCTTTGAAAATGATACCATCTTCCATAAGCATCTCATCTCTGTATGGAAAATAATGTTGTACTTCTGGTGGTACACAGGATTGCTTTGATGGCCATCCTACATTGATGAAGTGGTTGAGCTTTTGCAAACTTTTATCAGTCTTTGTATGATCTCTCAGCTTATCAAGTCTTGTGGTTGAAAAATTATGCACTTCCATGACATCAAACTCAAAACTCTCTACATCAAGCTGTTCCATTGTATTTCTGGGCAATCTGGATAAGGTATCAGCCAGATAAAGAAGCTTACCTTTTCTATAGACCATTTTGAAATGGTACTTTTGCAATTTGCGCATCATTCTTTGTAGTCTTGCTGGAGCTGAATGCATAGGCTTCTTTAAAATGGTGACTAGAGGTTGATGGTCAGTTTCTATCTGGATAGCACGGCCATAAATATAATCATGAAACTTCGAACATGGGAACACAATTGCCAAATGTTCCTTCTCAATTTGAGAATACTCTGCGTATCCACAAAACAAACAACATCAGAATTACCTGTTCTAAAGACTTAAACCTCTCCTGTGATATAACTAGGACCTGCTGGAGTTATAGGTATGTATCCCAGCGACTACCCTGTCTATGGAACAGGCTCCCCATCCATGTGAAGCAGAGATCCTTCCTAACCCAATTCAAGTGCAAGTTGGACAATTGGATGGGAAACCGGAAATTCATCCTTGGTGTGGCACCTATGTCTGTAATGGACACAGGTAACCTGTAAATGGTTCATCTCCCAGGCCCATGCTTACACTTATGAAGGGTGGCAGAACTTGTCAGAGATTTGGGATGCATGGCTAGGCTTAAAAAGGTCCTTGTGGTCATTAGCCTAGTAAACACCTATGAACCTATGAATCTATGAACCTATACAGAGGCAACAGGTCTGCCCTCTTGAAGAATAACTGCACCAAGACCAAACTTTGAAACATAACAGAAAATAACTACTGGTTTATGGACATCATAATATCTCAATGTTGGTGGGTTAGCAATTTGCTGTTAGAGGTTATCAAATGCTCTCAAGTATTGTTCTAACCATGACCATGCAACATTTTTACATGTCAACTCTCTTAAAGGTGCTGATAACTGACTAAAGTCAGGGATAAATTTGCCCAAATAGTTAACCATACCAAGAAAACACTGTAGAGCTTGGACATTGTCTGGAGCTGGCATCTCAAGAATGGCTGCTGGCTTGGAAGGATCCGGTTGCAAGCCTGTGCCGGTAAATAAATGGCCTACATAAGTAACTTCTGGTAGTCTGAATTTGCATTTCAGAGGATTGAGCTTTAAATTCACTTCATATGCATGGTGCATACACAAATGAATGCTCTTTCAGTGGTCTCTGACCCAGCTAATTTAAGTAAAATGAATGCTCTTGTATGAGCATCTTTGTCAGAAAAAGCTGCTTGTATGAAAATATCATATTCTTGCTCGAATACTCTCCAATTCTCTGCTATATTATAATCAACCACAAGTGGACCTGGTCTGCAAAATGCCTCTGCCATATCAATACACAGTAGTGTGCAAACATGCACACACAAATGTATATGCCAGAGTTTTATGCCAGTACTTGTAATTATGCCCAATAGCACAACAAACTCTTTGAAATAACTACACTGCCAAATAAGTCTCCACAGCACAATAATACTTTGAAATCACTGTACTTTATGAAACCACTCCTTATAAGTGTAAGAAATACTTCAAAATGACTGTACTTTGCGAATAAACTGTACACGGCAGAAAAAGCTCAGACTAAGAAACACTTTGAGATGAATGCACTTTGCAAATAAACTGTACACAGCACAAGCATCTTTCAAAATGGCTGTGCTTTGTGAAATACCTCTGGACAATGTAAGAAATACTCTGAAATGGTGGCTTTCTACAAATAAATGCACACAGCACAAGACACCTTTCGAAATGGCTGCACTTTGACTGCACTTTGCAACATAACTGTACTTTGCACACAGCAAACTCTTTGAAATAATTGCACCGTAATAAAGCACACACTCTGCTAAAACTGCACACTCTGAGATACTTCGAACAACTCCAGTTATGCTTTGAATGGGTTCGGTCAAGGCAAAATAGTAGTTTGTGCCCAAATACAGTCTTTTACTAAAAAAACATGCAGTTGCCTTGCTCTTTAAGCTTTATTTGCCCTTTTATTGTACTTGCTATTCCCTTTTAATCTCTTATAATGCTCATTATACTTTTCTTGTACCAGTTTTACTTTAAACAAGGTCGTTATGGAAACCAAAGGTAATTCTGAACCCCATATGAATAGTTCTGCTAATTTTATCAAATATCGTGGCTTCAAACATTTAATTTAATTAATAATGTGGTTTGTGCCTTTTGTTTGATCAATAATGTGTTTTGTGATACTCGTTTGATTAATAAGGCATTTTGTGGCTTATAAATGCACAGTTTCATTTTCTTTGCCAAATAAATCATTTGTTCAGTTTTCTTTACCTTTAGCTAATTTCTGGCCCTTTTTCATTTGTCTGAGCTCCATTTCACTGCACCTGCTTAGTCTGCCTCCACCTTCAACTCTGCACCTCCTGGCTCGAAAAAGTTGTTCTTCTAATCCCGGTTCTGATACCATGTTGCTCATCTGGTCAGGATAAAACAGATGAACATTCTTGGGTTCAGTTCAAGCAGCTTTACTACACACAAACACATCAGAAATGAGGCTTTGTAACTTAAACTTAAATAAACTTATAAACAGACTGACTACCACACTCATACATCTTAACACTCTGGCTGTTCTCTCAAAATGGCACTGCTGCCTGCACGTGCTCAGTATTTATATGCACGTGCCTACATCTAGAAATGCTTCTTAAAGGTACATACATATGCTCTGCTCTACAATGCCTAAGTAATACCTGCCTCCAAGAATTATGTTGGGTATACAGGATAATCACAATTATATTTTTAAGCAAACAGCATCTACAGACAAAACAAAAAGTAGAAGAGTAAAAGGGGGTCACACATCTGACAGACTAATGCCCTTAATAGGGCAGCAAGGTTAAGCCAACACATCTGGTAACATCTTTGTCATACATGACTCCAACATGAGACATACAGATGCACCAGTCACCAAGAGGAGCAAAGACGGTGGCACACTATCTCTCAAGTGCCAGGATCTGCTGTATCACTAGATCCCTTAAGTCTTCTCACCCAAGGTACACATATGACGTGGTGATTAGACATGTGGGAGTGAATGAACTGAGAGTCCGTCACTTTCTTTGACCATATAAAGAAGAACATGATGGAGTTCTCAGGATATGCATCTCAGGTTGATATGAAGCTAGTCTTGAGCAGCAGTCTGCATTTACCAAGAATGATGCCAGAATCCAAAGAAAGTATAATTGATTTATGTTTATAGGAAGTTACTTGGCTTGTGGCCCAGGAGACTATTCAAGAGCCTAGCCCAATTTTAGAAAGCACTGTCTAATTAACTGACTTGCTCATGGTCAAAGAATAGGCAAATGAAGGCCAATAGAATCAAACCCTGTACCATGGCATCATCATCATCATCAAGCTCTTTTCTCCTGTTTTCTACATGGGGTCTCTCTCGATTCAATACCTTACTCCTGCTTTCATTGACACTCATGCCTGACTATTGCAGATCTTCTCTCCCAAAATTCATCCACCTCTTTGCTGGACAACCCTGTTTCCTCTTACCTTCTTCCTGTCTGTCCCAAACGTTCTTCACCAGATTGCCTTCTGCTTTTCTGCACATGTGCCCGAAGTACCATAATCTGTTCTCTTTGATCTTTTTTGCACTTAAAGCTACTTTGGCTTCTACTCTTATGTCCTCATTTCCTCATCAGCCCCACAGTATGCAGACCATCTCAAGTACTTAATTTACATCACCTCTAGCTTCCTCTTCTGCTCTTACTTTACTAGCAAGTTTCTATAACATACAGTAGTACTGGTCAGACCACTGTTTTGTACACTTACTTTTCAGCTTCTTTGGCATTCTTCTGTGATGCACTGCACCTGACACTGTATGCCAGTTGTCCACAGCCACTCTAATTCTAGCTTTGACCTCTTCATTCAGACTTCTCTTCTCAACCACCCCTTCCAGTTACTTGCAGGTATTAACCTGTTCCACTGTCTTCTCTTCTATCTCAATTTTCAGCTTCTTCTGATTTCCCCACTTTGCTGCCATTACAACTGTCTTATCTATACTTAGTTTCATCACATGTGCCTTTAGTTTTGTATTCCAATATCCTGTCCTTTGCTAAAGTTCTTGCTCAGTCTGCCTGTAATGCCACATCGTCTGCATACAGCAACTTTGTTGACCTGTCCCCTCCTACCTGTTTGCTAATGTAGTCCATCACCAATATGAACAGCAGTGGTCTCAGAGCTGAATCTTGGTGCACACCCACTCCCACTGCTAACCCCTCTGTGAGACCGAACACTGTTCCTATTTGAGTCATTGCGTCCTTCTGCATAGCCTGCACTATTTCTACCAATGTTTCTGGGACTTTAAACCACCTCAGTACTGCCCAAATCAGCTTTCTTGGGACCCTGTCATATGCTTTCTCCAAGTCTAGGAATGCCCAGTTGGACTCATTCCTTATCTCTAGCTTCTTCTCAATTATCTGTTTTACTGCAAACATCAGATCAGTTGTGCTGCATCCTGACATGAATCCAAACTGCTTGTCTCCATCTTACATTCTACTACACGGTGTATCCATTTATCAATCACCTCCTCCAGAACTTTCATGCGATGTGACAGGAGGTTAAAACCTCTGCATTGCCCACAGTGATTCTGTACCATAGCAAACAGATTGTTAATAGTCCATAGCCTTAATCCTCTGCAATAACTGCCAGAGTTCAACTATTGGATTAATTTTTGGTGTCATTCTAAGGTGGTCCAATATATCAGCTTGAAATGATATGAATGACAGCCCTACCTGCATTGCTAAGGATAGTCTGCACCTCTCTCTTCATGACTTTTGCATATTGGTCAAAACGTTTTCTTCTTCCATTGTGCCTTTTAGCCAAGATTACTCTCCTAAAGCTACTGACATAGTCAGCACTAGAAGCCTAAATAAAATGCTGTACTCTTTGCAGGCTTTCCTGACCTCAGAAATATAGATGTCTGCATAATGAAGCATGGATTCGGTGCAGTGATAGCACCTCTGCAGTGCCACATTTCAGGGCCTACTCTATCATACTTACCACCATAAGTGTCAGTGTTGTTGGAGGGGGCGTGTCAGTATTACTAAGAAGCCAAATCCCATCTAGGCTCATAAGGAAGGACAATGACAATAAGCTCCACCGTATACTACTCACTGTTAATACAAATCTGTACCACATCAGTGCCATCTGCGGTACCCATCTCCATGTCATCCACAACGCAAGAGGCATATCTAAATAAATTAAAAGTAATCTTCTGGGGATTTCAAATACTTTTCCATTAACTGGGAAGCCTATACTACAGTAAATTAGACATAATATTTCCTAGATTTTATAAATTGTAGCTTCTTAGACAAACTAGTTCATGTCTCAACTAGCTGATGTGAAATATGGAGTTATGACCTGTGACACAGAGGGATAAAACCCTTACTGCACCCCAGTGACCTAAGTTTGAGTATTAGCATGGGCACTGGTGGAACCAGACAGGTTGATGGGAATGATGAGATGATCAGCTGATGCTAAAAACCCATCTTGGGAGGGGGGGCTACCTAGACTCACTGCTGCAACATCATTAAGAGCCTGGTAAGCTCCAGATTGCAAGTGGTATACCGCTTGGTCTGGGGGTTGCACATGCATGCATGCATGTGACCATGCACCTTCTGTGAGCAAAAATTGTGAATCTTGCAAGGCTGCCACAGAATGGTAGGGATTTAAGACATACCCCTAGCAGTAGTGTGATGCTGCAGCAGTGCCCTCAATCTCCACATCATCCCAGGAAATCTGCATGTTTGAGCCCATGGGAGGATGAGGTGGGTCTGGCATATTGGGTGAATGAGCAGAGAAGGTGGTGGCAGATGATGGTTAGCTGTGGGGATGGGGAGAAAAGCATATTGGATCTAGTCCCCACAGATGTAACTCCCACCATACTCTTCACCTGAGATTGCACCATCACTGCTCAGATCTGACCACTTCTCAGTAATATTGACTGTGATGGCAAACCTGATTTGCCATCAAACCCTTCTTTTTTCAGAAATTATTCTAAGGCAATCAATTACAACTAGCTGAGGACCTGCTGAAATGTAAATGCCCCCTTCCTCTGAATGACATCATCTCACACACTACTACATTTCCAGATGTTTTTTCTGCTCATTTAAAAGCATACATTGAGAGGTTGGTCCTCCTCAGGCACAAATACAATAACATATTTAGGGATAAGCCACAAGATGGAAACATAGTATAAACAGATGATGAAATAACAGGAAGAAACGTATTGTTTATGGAGTTAAGTTTAATACCCAAACCTCTAAAAGTAAATACTGAAGGACTAACAAAGAACTCAAAAGCAGATTGAAATTCTACATAGGCAATTATGAACTGGAAATCGCCACCTATGCTATGAACAACCATAAAGTCTTTTTCAGCTATGTCAGAAACCTGATAAGAAATACTTTGCAATATGCTAAGATAGTACATAAGAACCACACCTACTTATCTCCAGAAAACAAAGTCAATAAATTAGAAAACAAATTAAATTCAAGCAACGTATTTGCATGCCTAGCCCCAGATCACTTTGGAGCAAGTCATGAGGGTTCTCTCCAAGGCTAACAAACTAACTCCATGGGTCCAGACAATATGCCATGCTGCATTCTTATCAGTACTAGGTATGACCTCATAGGTTTGCTGCTGAACCTTTTCAGTCTTAGCCTGTCTGTTGGATTCATGACAATGATATGGAGAACTGCTGTAGTTATCCCAGTACACAAAAGACCCACCACCGACCCTCAAATATATAGACCTATAATCCTCACTACCTTTATTTGTAAAGTGCTAGAGCACATCTTTATGTAACCTGTTAAGAAGGGTACCAGCAGTCTATAATCCCTTGAGCAAGATCAATTTCAGTTTATTAAAGGCAGATCCTTCCTTCTAAGCTTGGAGCAAAGCAGTTTACTTCTGTTTTTACTAAAAAAGTGCATCTCTTATCACTGTTACTGCTGTTAGACTGTTTGCCTTGAAATCATCTTTTGTAAGGGATTTCTAGCTAGTTGTTTAAGTTGTTTGTAGTAGCATTGGCCTCTTGGGATTCATTGTACAGTGCTTTTACATTAGTAGGACTGGGATTATTCATCTTGTGGCAGGAGGTGTTTGCCTGGTCTGTTTGAGTTGTTAAACAGCACAAAAGGCCTCAAAGTGTAGCCATTTTACTGGCCAGATTACTAAGTAGTAAGTTTTCTGGTTTTTCAGTGCTAATATAAATTTGACACATATCACTGTGCAACAGTAGTCAACAGTACTATGTACAGACATAAACACCTAGAAAGCAAAGTTTCCTTATGGAACTGTCCATAGAACTATACCCTGTAATGCAGCAAGTATAGAACAAAAACATTGCATGCTAACAGGCTTAGAACAGCTAGTTCATACATTGAGTGGCAATAATATTAAATTTAGTAGAATTTAATATTATATAGCCAAGTCTGGCCCAGTAAAGCACCTTCACTATCTCTCTGTAAGCTCCAGTATGCCACACCCTTGTAGCTCACTAGTTAGAGGACCGGACAACATGAATATGCACTTTCCTAACTTTTCTGCTGCCAGCCTGCTGGATATGGGTATCTTGAGGCAATGCAGCAATTGCTCATGTTTACTGACAACTACTTAATCCTTAAATAACTGATACAGTATGCAAGAATTACGCATACACAATGTCACTGGAGTTTAAACTCTTGCATTCAAGTGCACATCAAGTTGTCAAAACCACACGCACAACACCCGCCACACATAGCACACAACACACACATAGACCAACATATGCTGAGGTACTTAAGTGCAATCTTTCTAAACAACAAAGACCTCCTAGACTGCCCTGTGGCAAAGCATATCCACAGAAAACCCCATAGCACGTAACAAAAAGAGAACCTAATACCACACATATAGCTACACTGAGTGGAGCCCCAAATACAAAGCTCATAAAGCAAGCAAACATACTTCTCAGGGCTATAGTCATAGGTGACTCCATTGTAAGAGCTACTGATGCCCACTAACCAGGATGAACAAAGAGAAGAGAACAGTCTGTTGCTTATCTGTAGCCAGGATCTACTAAATTACACACACACTAATGTCATTACCCCACAGTCCATGTAGGTGTAAATGACATAAGACATGCCTCCTTGGACTATATGAAAACAGACATTTTGGAGCTCTCAGACTGTGTATCTCAGGCTAGTATGAGTCTAGTATTGAGCAGAATATTACCTTCCCTGCGAATGATGCCACAATATGAACAAAAGAAGATTGATTTTGTTTTCTGGTGTCATTCTAAGGGGTTCCAATGTTTGTCAGCATGGGAGGACATGGTAAACAGGCCACATTGCTTTGTCAGGCATGGTCTGCAGCTGTCCCCTCTAAGCTTTCAAATTTTGGCTAAAACGTTATCCACTCCTATTGAGCCATTTTTTGGCAATGCCAGATTGACAAACCTACTGACATAACAAAATCAACTCAATTGAGCTGCTCAAAGCCAGGAGCCTAAACAAACAAAAATGAAAACTACAATCTGTCCAAGCCCTTCTCTCCCTTGAGAATATAGACATCTGTGCAATTACCATGATATAGTCTAAAGCTGCATAGAGTACCCTGGCAGTGCAAGGTTTCAGTGCCTTCCCCCACTTTTAGGCCAGCAGCTTCACAGACAGGGGCTAAAAGTGGATGTGTCACAATATACATCAATAACAAATACACCTCTAGGTTGGTTAAACAAGACGGCATGCTGGAATTTTTTCACATGAAAATCACCGTAGATAAAATCCTGTAACATATCCTAACGAGTTATAGGTCACCCTCCATGTCTCAAGAATCTTACAGCATATACTTAGACCTGCTGGAGACACTTACTACCCAACTACACCCTGCTCATGGGGGGCTTTAATTACCCATCATGGCCTGAAATCTGCAGACACAGACATTCCAAGACTTCATAAATACATACCCCCTTGACCAGTTAGTACATATGCCCACTTGAGGCACCAACATACTTGGCCTCCTACTCACAAATATGGGAGAATGATGCACACCCCCCCAAGTTCATGTCCTCCCTAGTAAGGTGTGACCATAAAACTGTATCCTTCAAAATCATATCACCTAAACCGAGTAATGTTAGGAGCTATTCAAAGGCAAACTACCTTTTATTAAGCAATAATTTGACAAAATTCAATGCCCCTCCAAACCCAGAAAACACAACAGCCTATGCAAAATTGTTCACAGATACCCTGTACAACCATGTCAATGGCTGCATAGAAGCTGCTGTACATACCACAAGTAAGCCCAAAACTAACTATAAAAGCAAACCGCCTTGGTGGCATCCCAAATTAAACAGGATATACAACAAAAGAAAAAAATGTGTCTAAATCAGGAATTATGACTCCCATAAAGATATAAACTCTCTCATCAAACTACTCAGGCTATTAGAGGGTTGATTAAGTCCAATAAAGCCAATTTTGAGGTTAAGATACACTTCCAGACAAAAAAAAACATCCATAAGGCCTTCTTCAGCTATGTTAGAAACCTCTAACACTGAACTGGTGGTTAATGGTGCCACATTCAATGAGCCGTGTGATATAGCAAATTTGTTGGCTGACAAATTCAGTTCCAGCTTTATCCCCCACTCAACCACAGCCACTCCCAAGAAATACTCTCAAATATAACCCCTTCAACTACAGACAGTATGACCTGACTGTGCTCGCTAAGGCCAACAACACAGCCTCAGTGTGCCCAGATAATATCTTGAGATGCCTTCTGAATAGTCCAAAATATGACATAGAAAGCTCACCAGAGTTACTATTTAACTTTAATGTCAAAACAGGCTTTGTGCCATGAGAATGGAAACTAAAGACCCATTAGTCTGACTAGTTTTATTTGCAAACCTGTGACAAGAATTATCATAGAAATGATCAGCAAAGACATTGGAGACCTCCAGATATTGCATCCATCCCAGTGTGGCTTCATCAAAGGAAAGTCATGCCTACTGAACATGGTGGACTTCTTTGAAATAGACACCAAGACAATGGATTAGGATAATAATACCTACCTTTATCCGGCTAAGGCATTTGATGCAATATGCCACCTGAGCATTGTTAAAAAATGTATGGAATCAGGCATACACCCATTTATAACTTGCTGGTTAGTCAGATGGTTCATGGATAGGACCAAGATGGTTAGGATCAGTGAGACCACCTCCACAAAGATGTCCCAACTCTGCTGAACCTTTTGTACATCTGTAAATCAAATAGCATCAAAACTACTAGATCCAGAGACCTAAATGTTCATTTCAATATAAAAAGGACATGTTGGAGAAACAGATATGCATCTCTGAGAATTCCCATTTTCTGGAACAAGCTCTCCATCCATGTGAATCAAAGTCCCTCCCTAACTCTATTTAAGTATAACTTGGACAATTGGATGGGAAATCAAAAATTCACCCCTGGTCTGGTGCCTATGTCACTGATGGATAGAGACATCATGTCATAATCAGAAATCACCTCTTATATAAATGTCTAAAAATAAAATTTGTGGGGCACATTTGAGTTGCATGGCTAGGCTTATAAGGACCCTAGTGGTCTTCAGCATAATATATACCTATGAATAAGTTATTAATTCACTGGATGATGTAAATCAATTCCCACTGCTTACATTGATCTAGCTAATGACATTATTAACAACCTAATCAAACTAAATGTAATCCCATATATTACCCACTAGATAGCAAATTGGCTTATTGACAAAACCCAGTCCTTTAGTGTATGGGATATGCTGTTATCGAAAAGAATAATTACTAGTGGTGCCCCTCTGGGATCAGTCCTTGGTCCACTTCTTTTTGGTCTTTACTTCTCTAATGTTAAGGTTGATGTTAGGGGCTGCAAACTTAGATTCTTCATAAATTCTCCAACTGATTTCCAGACTCCCCTGGGAGGCCTAACACATGTAGTGTGCCTGGATCATGGCCTTAACCTAAATGCCAAAAATGAAGTTTTGTGTCCTTTGGCAAACATGGCCACCCAGGCACATACCACATATTTGACGCCCTTCAAAACTGGCATAGTTATTAGGGAACTGGGCAATTTAGTTGATAAAGCACTATCATTTGATCATTATTACAATCACTATTGTTAAGGATTTTTTTATTCTAATCAGATTAATTACCAGAGGTATATATTCTAAGTCAAAGGAAGTTACTGCCCCTCTCTACTCCTTCCTCATTAAACCCATAGCATAACATAATGCCCCTTTCAGTATAGGCTTATCTAAACATATGACTTGAAAAACTGCAGCATTTTCTGACTAAGAGAAACAATATCATATTCTCCTTGTGTTAAACCAACTGCCTTAAAGCACTTTTGCTTTTCTCTATTTCTTACAGACTCTTAAGGAGGTACCTCTTCCTTTTCTGCAAAACCTCAAAGGATCCAGTCCTATGTGACCTCCTACACATCTGCAAAACAATTTCCTGCTCAAAGGACTTAATTTCCACCACAGCATAAATAGAACCTTCTGGAGAGATAGACCTCTGTCTCTCTCTCTCTCTCTTGCCCACTCTTTCAAATAATCCCTTTCATCAAATAGACTTTCCTTAGATGTAACATAAGTTAGCCCCCTAACCCTATAACCCTATTTAAGTGCAGTCTTGAAAACTTGATCAGAAACTGTAAATTCACCCCCTGGTCTGGCCTCTCAAACCCTCATTGAATGGGATGAAATTAGATAGTAGTTATTCACATTAGAGTGTGTTAATAAATGGGATTTTGAAGACAGGTTACAAATGGTTTACCTTATTAACAGCCTGACATGAACCTGTTTATTGTAAAAACATTAGCATAATGAATTAAACTATTACAAAATAGGCCATAGATATAAAGGAATCCATGCAAAGTGGTGTAAAACCTCTTCCAAATTACACTAATACACTGCATCTTTTACTGATAACATGCATTTAGTTTGGAGGTAAGATGACCCCTCATGTAAAGAGCCATGATGCAATTCTACTAAAGCTGAAAAAAAATCACAAATGCGATACTTTACATTGTCAAAATGATATATACCTTACTAAATAAGACTATGACATCTTTATGTAAAACCCAGGCAAGTGATTCAACTATTTATACCATATTTGGTATACAGAGTGATTTTATCTGGCTCAGACAAATGTAAAAAAATAACAGAATGGTGTCATTTGGCCGTTGTCAAATTATTTGCTTCATTTTAACTTAACAGCAATTATTCTTAACACAGGTAGTAAAAAACATCTGATAATTAGTTATATTGGTTTGAGATATTATAAAAATATTTGATCTCTGAATACTTAAACCAGGATTTATAATCCATGTATGTGGACTTCTGGCATTGTACTAAAGTAGGGTCATGTATTTTAAATAAACTCCATGTGAAGAAAGGCAAGTGTTCCCACTTTGTATATAATAATGGGCTTTAGAGACAATCAAGGACGAGCCTATAATGTAGCACTCTTTGTAGACAATGCAATTTTATTGTTTACTATTCTAAAACCATTCTTTAATTCAAGTAACAAAAATGTTTGTAATTGCTATCAGTTGCTCACCTGACTTCCTCAAAAGCAATTCCTTTAATTGTGTAGATGAAACAAAGCTTTAGATTGCCACCATCATCATGCCAAACTCTGCACATATAGTCTCATCAAATTTGGGGTAATATTCACCTGTAAACATGCAAATCTGTCATTATTGTGTTCTGTTAAGTGTCATGTTCTAAGACAGCAAATGAGATTCATGAAATAAAAATCTCTGTGCAGGAACAGTGTATCTGCTCCTGCATGGAATATGGCCGCAGAGCAATCCAGGAAACATCTGATCTGACATGCACGAGCCTGCCGACACTGTTCCTGCATGGAAAGCCATGGAGAATGCTAATGGCCTCATTTGCTTGTGAAAATCATGCAAATGAGGTGAATTAGCAATTCAGGAAGCAGGCAGGCATCAGTGTAGGAACAGTGCTAGTTGCAGAAATGTGTTTGGTTACTAACCGAACACATTTCTTCAAATAACAAAATGGAGGCATGACAGTTCAAATAAAAGCATGTATTATAAGCTTTAGGCATGACAATGGCCAAATATATGGCCATTGGCATGGGAAAGTGTTTAATTTAATTAAAAAATCAAAGTATTTTTGGCAGATCTTGGCTGTTTAAGCATAGGGCAGCGGCACGCAAACAGGATTGTGCCGAAAATAAAAAAAAAATTATATTAAAACTCAATTTTAGGGGAAATCTGCACTTTGCCATTATAGCCAATGGCATGCAGAATCAAAACATTACTAGGGAACACTGGATGTCAAGGGAAAGGCTCCATGTCAGAGCAGTAACTATGGACTAAAGCAGTGGGGTATGCACATGAGGGGACATTTAGTGAATCACAAAATATTCCAAGTCCACACACTGCAACTCACCATGTAGGTGATAGAACAGGATAGCTTAGGCAGGAGAAGCAGCTAAAATGAAAAGGAGGTGTGTCATGCTTGCTGTAAGCACATTAAAGCTCCGCTGCCCAGGTTTGCCCTTAACTAAGCACAGCTAAGCAAGGGGATGTGTCAGTGGCTGTAATGTCTTACTCCACAAGATGAAGACCATGTTCACATCCAGGGGAGGGCCATTTCTGCTAAAATGTGTTTACCTTAGCTAAACGGGTGTGCCTGGTGCACACTGGGACTTAAAAAAAAAACGGAAATAGCAGCACTGTTTACATTTAGGTAGCAGGTTTATGCGTAGCACCTCGGGGCTTAAAAGGGACGGAAATGGGAAGGGGGAAAAGAAAAAAAGGGAAATAGCAAAATACAGCCACTCAAATACAAGTAAAATAGCTGGCAGGTGGAATGTCTCAAAGTCAGCCAATCACACAGGCAGCATCTGCAGCACACCACTATAAACTATGCAAACACCTTCCAGTCTGGTTTTTCCCACAAACTCTGCAATATAGGTGTACACATATGGGGGAATTTTAACTGACAAAACTAGCAAAAAATGTTAGATGCTGCTGTTACTTTGATCTATCACTATATACAAGAGGCCAAGGGCACTGAGGAGGATAATGCTGACAACAAACTCAGACAGAGGAGGAGGAGAAGAGTGTACAGATTCAGTGTAACATACTAGGGGCTATACGATCTGGAGATACTAGAGCACTACAGGGTGGACAGGGACATACTTCAGCAACTCATTGAGCTGTGCCAGCCTCACCTCAGACCCAAAACCAACAGAAGGGAACCCATCCCAGTTGAAACCAAGGTATGTATAACCTTAAGAATATTAGCTACAGGTACTTTCCAAACACCAAATGGGGATATCATGGGGTTCTCACAGGCATCTGCGTCCATGATACTCCACCAGTTCCTGGATGCCATGCAACCACATGCCACTGAGCACATTTACTTCCCCAGCACCCATGAGGAGAGGACCAGCAATATGCGTCTTATACACCATGTAGCAGAATACCCGGAGGTACTGGGTGCCATAGACTGCATGCACATCCAAATCAAAGCACCACCCGGTGACAGGGTAGGGTCTACCTAAACCCCAAGGGGTTCCACTCCATCAACTGCCAGCTCATGTGCGATGCTCAGGGCATTATCATGAATTTGTGTGCTGGCAGCCCACTAAGCTATCATGACTCCCACATCTGGCATTCATCACATCTGTACCAAGCATTTGCCAGTGGGGACATCCCATATGGCCATCTGGTGAGGGATGCTGGCTATGCATTGAAGCCGTGGTTGATGACACCCATCAGAAATGCTCACACACCCAAACAAGAATCCCTTAATGAGGCACACGCACAAACTAGGATCATTATATAGCATGTGTTTGGGAGGGGGGGTCCTATATTAGAACACGGAACGTTCAAAATTTTGAGTGTTCTAATATCAACCCATTTTCAGCGAACGCTGAAAATATTGAACAAAGAGAAAACCAAATTTTTTCCTAGAGAAAGAATTCGGTTGTCCGTTTTTGTTGCTTCAGTATTTTCAGTGCTGTGGTGGAAAGTTACGGGTCGGATTCAGGTAAGTGTGCGATTGTGTGGATGTGAGGGTTAGGGTGGGTTAGGTGAGTTAGGGTTAGGGCGCAGGCCAGGTAAGTGTGCGATTGTGTGGACGTGAGGGTTAGGGCGGGGTAGGTGAGTTAGGGTTAGGGTGTGGGTGAGGTGACTGTGCGATAGTGACAGACCTTAGGGTTAGTGTTTGGGTTAAGGTAAGTGGATAATTACTGGTGTATGTATAGTTTAGTGTAGGGTTAGGTGTAAGAGTTTAGGTGTATGTGTGTGGATTGCTGTTTGTTTGGTGTGCTTGTGTTGTGTGTATGTGTTTTGGAACAGCAAATTTTTTCCCCAGGAAAAAATTTGCTGTTCTGAATGTTCGATGTTTTAAATTTTCGATTCATAGGGTTCGATATTAGAACACTCGAAATTTTGAATGGTCGGTGTTCTAATATAGACCCGTGTTTAGGATGCTCAAGTCATGGGTCTGCTGCCCTGACATATCCGGTGGAGCCTTGCAGTATTCTCAAGCCACATGTGCACACATGTTCATAGTATGTGCCATGCTACACAATATGATCCTGCAGAAACAGCTGCAGCAGAAACAAAACGGGGAAGGGCCACACAGTCCCCCACCATTGCCAAGGTCTCCACAGGCACAGAGGGACTCGAAGGAGGAACAACCTGAGCATGCCCCTGTAGGCAGGTGGAGGTGTGCCCAGTATGCCCTGGCCTTGGCAAAGAGGCAATGCATAGCACATACACTGACACTGTAGGGATCTAGGAACTGATATCTCCCTCTGACTCACACACACAGTAAAATGGATGCCAAACATCACACCCCCTATATTTTACCATGTATAGGCAGTTTACTGCATGCATCCAACATAGTCAGCCCTCAAGCACTGTCCTCACAACTACCTGAGGCAAAAGATAAGTCAGTCTTCTTAACAATAAATGAATGGAGGAGAATGTTCTGATAGCATATCTATGGTATTGATGCAAGCATGCAAGGGAAATGGGGTGGCTTGCTGGGATAGCAGCAGACAACTGACAGCTATGTGAAACAGCAGGAAGTGTATGCCCAGTACTGGCTTACCCACACTATGCAGTAGCACCCTAGTTGACAAATACCACTGCAGTATATGTGGTGAGCCAAATAACTGGGGGTCATAGGTCACATGCATAGATGTCAAAGTGGGTGTCCCATACTCACCCTCAGCTTCACCCAGCAGATCAGCTGTAGAAAGCCATACAGAAATGTCTGGCAAAGGTCTCCACATGGTGACATCCATGAAATTCCCACCTACAGACTTACACAGTGATATCACAGCAGGTCTGGCAGTGGCAGAATGGCTCTGAAAGGTAAGAAGTCTGAAACTAACAATGTTTATGCCAGAGCAATCTGACCTGTGGTCGATACTATTATGTCTGTAGTCTCAAAGATAGGGCACACTACTATGCTAAATGGGACCAAAATGTTAAGCAAATATCAGTACAGTCTGTGCAAATGTGTATTGTGTACAGATGTGTCACCCTCACCCACAGTCCCATAGAAATGCTGCAACATGTCCCTAGCCTTAAGTGGCATCCAGCTGTCAACTAGAGTGATGGGTCAACATGAACAGAAAGCAATTGTCAGTAACACCCCGTCAACTTACTGGTGCCAACCCATGGGTGTCCACTGCCTGGCAGCCTGGGAAGACATGATCATCAGAATGCACTGCCTTGCTACAGATGGCCTGCATCTGTCACACCTGTCCTACAGGCCTCTGGCAAATGCCCATGCCTCACCCACAGTGCCCTGTTAGGGAGTGTCATGGGGTCCATAACACCAACATAACACAGTCTACAAAATGCAAAGAAAGGCCATGCTGCTAACCACTAGGAGCAAACTTGCCAGTGTCAGACAGCCAGAAATATGGCCAAAGCCATGAATAATGGGGTGAAAAAGGTCCAGTGAGAAGGACACCTTTGAAATACTGCTCTAATAATGTTAGAAGGTTGATGGAATGATTGTATTAGCATGGAATATCTGAAGGGTATGAAGTCTGAAACTGCAATGTTACCTGTCAGTAATATCCGACTTCAACCCTGAGTGACTTGCAAAACACTTTTCCTTGAAAAACACACTCATTTGAGTAACCAACTAGATATATGAGTTATGAATCTGGACATTCTGTGAAACTCTGTACAGTTGACAGGCAGGGCTAGGAGTCTAAACTTGGGAATGCACTCATTGCAAGCAGTCCTAACCCTGGAAGATGGCGAAATGTCTGCACTCACAAAACCCTAGCCCACAGCTATCGGGAGTAACACACCTTTCCCTGATCACTCATCCAATGCAACATCCTGACCCCAAAATGTGCTCAGCCAAGCTAAATGAGGTGGGCCATACATATATGTGAGACACACACACACCTCCCGGCTGGTCAAACAGTCTGACACACACAACACCCTCCAAGTGCGGTCAACCTTTGAGAAGTCCCCTATGCAAAGTACTGGTAGCTATTGACCAACATATCTGACCCAGGATACCCCCCTACATATATTATTCCCTACAAATCTATCTGGATACTGCCTATCACCCTGATCCTGTCTGACTTATATTACCCAACTGTGGACTGGAAATCAAACCATGCCAGAACAGAAATGCACAGAGATTCCACCATTGTAATACATCACCAAGGTGCTGGACCATTTACACTGCTCCAGCAATCAGTTGGTTGTAGGCACACCTCTCAACAGGCTGGATTGTGCAAGAATGCCTAGCATTTGGCCCATAATATTGGTGTGTGCATCATGCATCCTGTATTCCACTGGTAAATCACTGTGATGATCTGAGGAGGTATGTCACGAAGTACTGAAACAATACATGACAGTGTCAAATGTCATATATGTCAGATGTCTGCTAACACAAATCCTGGAACCCTAGCAACCAATACATTACTAAGAGAAATAGTCACAATCACCGTATGGCCCATTGTCTCCCTATTTTGATAGGCTATCTCCAGATATCCTGCACCAACAGGTTGAGAGGTATGGCTGTAGTACAAAACAAACTGAACTGGAGTACAGCAATCCCTGGAATTGAGTCCCATATTTACTATAGAAGGTCACACGGGGCATGCTCATACACTTAGAGAATAATTGCCAGTAGGATCTAGAAATTAACAGGCCTTTCCCACCAGTGTACTTCCCATTGCCCTACTTTAGCAGTCCTGAAGATGTCTGTCACCACAGAAGTACCTTTTGTCAGGCCTCAGCCTTATAAGCTATGTGGCACTTGTGGTAACTGTGTAACACTATACTACAAATAACTAGTTAGGTAGGAGTTTTAATCTCAGTCCTAGGAAATGTAAATGTGTGTGTGTGTGTGTGTGTGTGTGTGTGTGTGTGTGTGTGTGTGTGTGTGCGCGCGTGTGTGTGTGTTTATAAGCTAAAGATTTTGGGTCCATTCAAACCCAGTACACCTCCCATTGCCCTACATTAGCAGTCCTGCGCATAACACTATAGTACAAATAACTAGTTAGGTAGGAGTTCTAATCTCAGTCTGGGCAAATGTAAAAGTGTGTGTGTGTGTGTGTGTGTGTGTGTGTGTGTGTGTGTGTGTGTGTGTGTGTGTGTGTGTGTGTGTGTGTGTGTGTGTGAGTGAGTGTGTGTGTGTGCATGTGTGCATGTGTGTTTAAAAGTGAAAGAGTTTGGTCCATTCAAACCCAGTACACTTCCCACTGCCCTACTTTAGCAGTCCTGCAGATATCAGTCACTTTAGAAGTCCCTTCCATCAGGATTCAGCCCTATAAAATCTGTGATGCATGCAATAACTGTGTAACACTATAGTACAAATAACTAAGTAGGTAGGAGTTTTAATCTCAATCCTGGCAAATGTAAAATTGTGTGTGTGTGTGTGTGTGTGTGTGTGTGTGTGTGTGTGTGTGTGTGTGTGTGTGTGTGTGTGTGTGTGTGTGTGCGTGTGTTTATAAGTTAAGATTTTGGGTCCATTCAAAACCAGTACATTCCCCATTGCACTACTTTATCATTCCTGCAGATATCAGTTACCTTAGAAGTCCCTTTTATTAGACTTCAGCCCTATAATCTCTGTGGCATGTGATAACTGCATAGCACTATAGTTATAAGTAACTAGTTAGGTAGGAGTTCTAATCCCAGTTCTGGAAAATGTGTGTGTGTACATGTGTAGTTTAAAGTATTTTGTGGCCTCTCTCACCCAGTATATTACCCGTTGCCATACTTTACAAGGCCTGGTGATGTTCCTTACCTTAGAAGTACCTTTGGACAACCATCACCCTATAAGCTCTGTGGCACATGTGAAAAATGTGTAGCACTGTAGTAACAATAAATAGATAGGGGTTCTAATCAAAGTCCTGACAAGTGTGTATGTGTGTGTGTGTGTGTGTGTGTGTGTGTGTGTGTGTGTGTGTGTGTGTGTGTGTGTGTGTGTGTGTGTGTGTGTGTGTAAGAACAATATCCTGTCTGTGAGGAAGGGGTGTTGTGTTTGTGTAACAACCATATCTATTGGGGGGTTACTACTTTTTGCTGTTGTCCACCCAGTACATCTCCTAGTGTCCACATTACAAGGCTCACAATTGTCATCCATTGTAGAGGGACATGTAGACACTCTGCAGCCCTATAACCATAGTGCCATGTGCAATAACTATGTGACAGTATGGAATAGAAAACAAGATAGGCAGCTCATCTAATCCTTGGATATCACTCTCCACTCAGGAATCATGCACAAACACACTCAGGTAGGCAGCAACCTCTATATCAGTAGGTCACCTGAAAACTGGCTCACAGATAGCACCCACAGTGTGAAAGCAGTGGACTCCATGTCAGACTGCTGAACACTCATGAGTGAAGTCCCACAGGTTGTGGACCTGGGTCCTCTCATGTTTGGGATCCACACCTCTGAGGACCAGCCCAATATGAAGGCACCCTGTCTGACAATGTTTGCAGATGACTACAAGGTGGGTGCTATTATTACCCCCCCAAGTGAGGTTGACATCCTTCACAAAGGCCTCTGTGAGACCTATGACTGTTGTCAGAACCCTGGACATAAGCTCAATGCCAGATGATGCGTCGCCATCCCCTTTGAGTACTACATGGTTCCCATAAAGTAATACATTGACGGTAATCCACTGAACACTGATGTTGGTATAAGGGAACTGGGAACACAGGTTGACAGTGAGTTCTCTGTTGACCACCGCAATGCCACTGTCTTCCGAAATTCCTTCCATGTGTCACTTCTCCTGACTAAGGATGTTGAATCAGCAAAGTAAAAGGACAGTATTTCCCTGTACTCTCCCCTCAGTAGGCCAATCAATGTGTACTATGGCCCATTTGCCATGTACCCCAATGAACAGCTGCAACAACAGGAGAGGCTGGGCTGCAAATGTACCTCACAAAAAGGATCTTAGGTACTACACACTTGCCCCATATGGACAGACTCCAACAACTCCAATGAATCTCTGTCTCACATTGGCTACTTAGGTGCGATCTCTGCTTGACATACACAGCAATGTCTGACACAACCCTCTCAGGAATGCTACATCCAAAGAAATCAATCTGTCCACACAACATGACCCAGATACCTCAACCCTATCCTCACAATCAACAAGACATGCTAGTGGGACAGTTTCATAACTCAAAGACTGGCCATGCTATGGAATAGACTTCACATACATGACAAGCAGAGCATGTCAATGGCCCTCTTCAAGACAAATCTGGAGGAGTGGATGAGGAATAGAATAACCACCCTGGGCATCACTCTAGTGACTATACTCAGTAGGCACACTGGGGAGCATCGTCAGGTGGCATGATGTCAGTGTATTCCTATGGGCTAGCCTTGTAACATGGTCATTTGCCAAATACACATCTACGACTCTTTGAACCTATGGATTTCAGTACTGTCAAGTGTGTGTGTGTGTGTGTGTGTGTGTGTGTGTGTGTGTGTGTGTGTGTGTGTGTGTGTGTGTGTGCATTAGTGTGTATAAAAGTGTTTATGAGTGTGTAAACATGTGGGTGAAAGTTGCTGGTGGCCCATCTCACCCAGTACAACTACCATTGCCATACCTTACAAGTGCTGTAGATGTTATTCACTATATTAGGTACCTTGGGACCCTCCCCAACCTATAAGCTCTGTGGTGTGTGCGGTGACTGCATAACACTATAATACAAATAACTACATAGCTAGGGGTTCTAATATGAGTCCTGGCAAATGTGTGTATGTGTATTATTGTGTGTATAAGTGTAGGTTACAGTATTTTGTGGCCTGTCTCACCCAGTACAGCACCCATTGTCATAATTTGCAAGGCCTGGTGATGTCCCTTACCTTAGAAGTACCTTTGGAGAAATGTCACCCTATAACCTCCATGGAGCATGCGATAAATGCATAACAATGTAGTAACAATACATAGATATCTAGGGGTTCTAATCTCAGTCCTAGTAAATGTGTGTGAGGGAAGAGTATCTTGTTTGTGTGAGAACAACATCCATTGGATGGGCATGGTGTCATATTTTATGCCATGGTACTCACAGTACACATTCCTAAGTCTACTGTATGAGGTCCTCTGTTCACATCGACCATAGTGGTATCTTTAGACACTCTTCAGCCCTTTAAGCTCAGTGCAACAGTATGGAATAGTATGGTATGAATAACAAGATAGGTTGGTCTGCTAATGTCAGTACTGGCAAGTGTGTGTGTGTGTGTGTGTGTGTGTGTGTGTGTGTGTGTGTGTGTGTGTGTGTGTGTGTGTGTGTGTGTGTGTGTGTGTGTGTGTGTGTGTGTGTGTGTGTGTGTGTGTGTGTGTGTGTGTGTGTGTGTATGTGTGTGTGCATTAGTGTGTATAGCAGTGGTTGTGAGTGTGTAGACTTGTATGTGACACTATTATGAGCACTCTCACACCTAGTACACGCACCATTGCCATACCTCACAAGGCCATGTAATGTTATTCACCTTACAGGTACCTTGTAACACTCATCACACTAGTAGTCCAGTGCTACCTGCAATAACCGCATAATAGTGTGGTACCACAACTTGATGGATAGGGGTTCCAAACACAACACTGCCAACTGTGATCCTGCGCATGCCTGTATGTGTGAACAGTATTCTCTGTGTGTTCGGTTGATACAATATCCTCTGGCATTGAGGGCATTAGCAATCTGAGGTGTATTCCACCCACTACACTTACCATTGTCCATTTTACAAGAGCTCATGTCAGCCACCATAGACTTATATACAACCCCTCAGCCCTATAAGTTGTGAGACACATGCAAGAACTGTTATACAGACCTGGGAAATGTATGCAGATACAGCTGGTCGATGTGTTACAACACTGCCATACCCCACGTTGGTGATATCTGCAAGGCCATATCCTGCTGACACACTAACACCTGTAACAGAAACAGAATACAGCATGTGAGAACACATTCATTTAGTGTTACTAACACCAATAATGCATCATGGCTAAAAAGGTATGCACACACACACACACACACACACACACACACACACACACACACTCTCTCTGATGTGTACCCATTATAAATGCCAGATGGCAGCACCTTACACAGCATTAAATAGCTACACTCTACTAATGTCACCCTGTGTATCAGACCCATAGTATCATGTACATGCATCGATGGTATGGATGGCAGGGATGTGGCACAGGTATCATCATATGCACAGGGTCTTGTGTGGGTTTGACAGAGGCTTAGGCTGGGTCATACGGTTGACATCATATGTGTGTGTTTGGGGCTGTTCATTAAATGGGCTGTGCAGGGATGGCATGTGTGTGTGTGTGTGTGTGTGTGTGTGTGTGTGTGTGTGTGTGTGTGTGTGTGTGTGCGTGTGTGTGTATGTGTGTGTGGAGGTGACCTGTCTGATTTTGGTGTGTGTGTTTGTATGCACACAGTCACGCCATGTGGGCACCCTACACAGGATTATTTTGGACAGCTGTGGGACGTACATGACAGGGTGTACAGTTCACCATCTCCGGCCATAGACATGGGAAATGGGCCTGCCAGGGGTATCACCAGCACCACTAGGGCTGGTTCCAGATGCAGTACTACTCCCTGATGGTGACTGCTGCCTGCTGGATTTGCGTCCCTATTAGGACCGGCCAGGACATGTGCCCATGGCCTGCTGTGTTGTGGCATGGACAACACACCCCCTTCAGTATTGCTGGTGATATTGCCAGTACAGGAATGTGATAGTGCATGGCTACATAGACCCTCAGCTGATCATGGTGCTGCCCTACGTCCACATGGCTGCTGGCCATCATATGCCAAATGCTGAAGCATAGATATTCCACAGGCGAGGAGTGCCGAAATCTCCCTCCACCATGTATCCATGATCTTAGTACCCTCACGGATGGCAGCAGTGAGTTCACGAATATCACCACAGACACCAGGGACATGCTCATCTATGACCCTGAATATATGTCTGGTGTTAGATTCATTACGTCACTGTGTCTCAATGACAGCCCAAAACATGCATCTGGTGACTGCTGCTGTGGCACTTGTGACAGGGACATGACATGCTACAATCCTCCTCCAAGCACCCCTGCCCATCTGCCTGTGTGGGACCTTGCCATCACTCTGGCTGTGGCTAGTGCCTGCACCCTGGCTTGCCATAGTCACCACAATAGCCTGTTCCATGCCACCACTCACCAACTGTCCATTATCTGTGGCCACTGGTGACGGGGTAAGTGTAGGCATTGTGACTGTGTGCGGGGATGGGGTTGACAATAGTGGGATGCCAACCAATGGCACAGATTCAGCCCCTGACATCCCCACCTGTGCCTCAATATGAGTATCATCATGGTCAGAGTCTGCAGAAACACTGACATCAGAATCAGAGTGGGAGGGACTGCGGCCATCATGTCCACCTGTGAGGAAAAACATATGTACATTACTACCTGAACTATAAGGTTTGCTGATACACACCCCCCCCACACACACACATACAGGTGAGGTGCCTCAAAGGCATTACACAGACCTCACGTTAGCCAACTGGGGACATTCACGACACACAGACAATAACATACACACTATGGAGAGACCCTCAGCATCATGCAGTGCAGCTCTTTCCAATTACTGTTACTACTAATATACACCTCTGGGATATGAGAGTGGTGTTAGTAGGTGATGGCCCTTCACCTAGCACACACTGCACCCATGTAAATTATTGCTGTTCACCTGTATAGCACTGTGGCAATTCCTGCAAAACATACCTCCCAACTGTACAGGGTTTTGCTGAATGTCTAGATGTGTGGCTCATATGTTTGGTCTGTTCCTCATAACTCCTCTGTTTGTCTGATAAATTACTGAGTTGGCCTGTGGATTGGTACCACTAATTAAGGTCCTAATTTGAGGTGCAGACTGCATAACCTGCAGTACATGTATTTTAAAACAAAGCTGGTTACTCAAACACCTTCCCAAGCTTACAGTGGATCTAGTAAGTATACACACACTTGTTAACATGCCAGGTTTTTGTGATATATCACATGAGACCTCAGAAATCAGGTCATAACATTCCCATCATTTCATATGATATATAACCTGTTCAATTCAACTAAAGAGCATACACATCAGTTGCAGGTAACATATGGTAAATGAAATAGGTACAATAGGCTAGTTGCATGAGTGTGCACACCTTTAAATTAATATGCTGTTAAAGCACCTTTTGATTTAATCACAGCATTCAGTCCCCTTGGGAAGATGTCTATCAGCATGGCACATCTTGACTTGCCAATGTTTGTACACTCTCCCTTGCAAAACACCTCCAACTATGTCAGATTGCAAGGGCATACTCTGTGCACTGCCCTCTTCAGGTCACCCTTCATATATCCTATTGTAGGTGTGGGGTCTGGCTGGGCTAGTGCAGAACATTGCATGTGTTCCAGTGAAGCCATCCTTTTGTTGATTTGGATGTATGGTTTCAGAACATTGAAGGTTTAAAGAGGAAGTGCCAGGTAAGTGAGATTGTAGAATGCTGGGTGTGTATGCAGGGCAGCAAGGTGCCCTGCATGTTGCGTGTGTGTGTGTGCCATCTGAGTGTTGGCATTGCAGGTAGGGTACGGGAAATTTCCTGTTTAGCTCTACCGCATATAGCGGTAAACGGGAGATTTCCCTTACCCCACTGTAGTGCGATCTCAGAGTTGAAATATTGAAGTAGGGGGGTGTGGGGCACAGCCACATGGGGTGAAGGGGGTAAAGCCCCCCTGCATAACATAGTTTTTGTGAGTTTTTTGGTGTTTTTATGGTTAATTTTGAACCATCGATGTTCGATCAGAATGTCGATGTTCTGAACATTCGATGATTCAATGTGAATATATATATATATGTATATATATATATATATATATATATATATATATATATATATATATATAGATAGATATATATCTCCTTTTTATATGTATATATATTTACACACACACACACACACACACACACACACACACACACACACACATATATATATAATATATATATATATATATATATATATATATATATATATGTGTGTGTGTGTGTGTGTGTGTGTGTGTGTGTGTGTGTATTTTACATGCATATATTTATAGGTTCATAGGTTCATACTAGGCTATCTGCCCTAGGGTATTTATAAGCCTAGCCAGAGTGTGTTTGGCTTTCGCCACCCATTTTAAATTAATTTTGCTATGCCCTTTTTCGAGGTTAGTATACTTTGCCTCTGTCTAACAGTGACACAGAAGTGATACCCGGGGTAAACCTACGATCTCCCATCCACTCATCAAGATTCCGCTTGAAGAGAGTCAATGAGGGACTCTGCCTAACCTGGACTGGGATTTTATTCCAGAGTGAAGGGAGCCTCTGGGTTATGAATCTGTCCCTCCAGCATGTCCTATTTATTTCAGTGCTGAGGTTCAAGTTTCTCGAGCGGGTAGCTCAATGGGATTTGGATTTTCTGAGGTGCAGCATGTCCATTAATTCTGGGTTGGACATGGCTTTATACGTGAGGCACAGATTGCCTCTGAGCAGGCGGTATGCCACTGAGTAGAGCTGGAGTTTCTTTAACCGGGCAGCATATGGCATCTGTTTGAGCCCTTTGATCCTCTTGGTGAGGTACTTTTGGGGTCTTTCCAGTTGCTGCAGGTGTCTGGTAAGGTACATCCCAAAAGGGGCATTGTACTCAATTATGGGCCTGATGAGGGATGAGTAAAGAGGAACGATGACCTCCCCTGATCTAGATGTGAATCCCTTCATGATTAGGTGGGCTATATAAAATGTTTTTCTAACCACTTTGGCCACGTGGTTGTCAAATGAGAGATTGCTATTAACTTGGATCCCCAGGTTCCTAATTACTTCTTCTGTACTTAATGGATTACCACCTATGTGGTAATTTGTGGGCACTTTGTTTTTGCCAAAGGGGATGACTATACACTTTTTGGCATTTAGCTTGAGGCCATGGCTCTGGCACCAGTTGTCTGTTTCTATGAGGCCCTTTTGGAGGATGCTTGTGTCAGCTGGAGAGTCGATTATGGTGCCCAGTTTGCAGTCATCTGCGTACTTGGTCAGCCACAGTCCTTCCGAGTTGGCCTGTACCTCTGAGAAATATATACCAAAAAAGAGAGGTCCCAGGACTGAGCCTTGTGGGACACCACTTGTTACTGGTTTGGAGTCTGACATGGCTCCAGCAATTCTAACCATGTGGGTTCTGTTCTTGAGCCAGTTTGCAACCCATCTAGTGACATAGGTGTTTATATTTAAGCTGGTGAGCTTATCTATAATGCCCGAGTGGGGTATTGTATCGAAGGCTATTGCGAGGTCCAGGTAGGCTGTGTGGAGCACCTTCCCCTCGTCAATGGCCTTAGTGGCTGTTTCAAAGAAATCAACCAGGTTTAAGAGGCAGGATCTGCCCTTAACAAAGCCGAACTTGGTAGGATCCAGTGTCTGTAGGTCCCCAATATCTTTATTTATGAGGTCAATGATGATCCTTTCCATAGCTTTGCAGACCAAGCTAGTCAGGCTTATGGGGCGATAGTTTCCAGGATCCGTTGAGGCACCACCTTTGTGGAGAGGGACCACTATTGCTGTATGCCACTCTTTGGGTAGATATCCTGTAGTAAGGCTGAGATTGAACAGTAGTTTTATGTTTGGGTTTAGCTCTTCTTGGAGTTCATGTAGGACGCAGCCTGGGACACCGTCTGGTCCCATTGATGCTGTGTTTTTTGCTTTGGAGAGGGCAGCTCTTACCTGAGCATCTGAGCTGTCAGGGGGGCAGCACTCTGCTGGGATAGATATCTGCCCTTTTGGTGGGGAGTGGGGGGAGAAGTTTGTGCTGAACCTGTCAGCTAGGATGTTGGCAATGTCTGTGGGTTCGGTGTATTTTTTGTCATTTTGGACTAATTCTGAGCATGTCTGGGAATTCCCACCCAGGTTCCTAACATAACTAAAGAAAGCCTTGTGATTATCCTTAGTGTCCTGTGCAATTTTTCTCTCGAAGCTGGCCTTAGACGATTTTATGAGTGCCCGTAGTTTTTTGCTAATACTGATCAGAGATGCCTTCCCTTTTTGGAATTTAGCTCTATCATGTAGTAGCTTCCTCCTTCTATTGTATAGTTTGTTTATGGCTGGGGTCCACCAGACAGGACTCTGCCTTTGGAGGATTGGGTCTTGGTTTTATTTGGGATTGCATGATCCATGCATTCCTGAAGGTGTTCATAGAATGCATTTATAAAGGATTCTGTGGTCTGGGCCATATTTTCCACAGGCCCAGGGGCTTTGAAGGATTTCACCTCGGTTTTGAGGAGTGTGAAATTTGCTTTAGAGAAGTTTTTCACTGTGGTTTTCATGGCAGGGGGTGGAGTCGGGATGTGAATATCCAGTGAGATTAGTTTATGGTCTGATCTTACCAGTGAAGGATACACTTCTGGTCTGGAGCATAGAGTCCCCATGTTGGTGATGATCAGGTCCAGTATGTTTTCCCCTCTTGTGGGAGTGGTAACAAGTTTTTCCATAGCATTTGATTTTATAAATTCTAGAAACCTTTGGGCTAGGGTGTTGGAGCTAGAGTAATGCTCCCAGTCTATGTTTGGGTAGTTGAAGTCACCCAATATAATGGTGTTTGGAGAGACTTTCATATTTTCCAGTGTTCTCAGGAAGGCTGAGTGGGGTTCCTGGGTTTGGAAGGGTGGTCTGTAGCAGGCTATAAACTGGAAGGCAGTTTTACCCACTGTTAGTTGCACATGGATAGTCTCTGATGCTTCGTGCTGTGCCACCAACCTGGAGGTGTGGGTGTCTTTGACGAATATTGATACTCCCCCTCCTTTTGTGGTTCCGTCCAAGTTTTGGGGCCGAAAAGCAAGGTATGAGGTATAACCTGGTAGTGCTGGGGTGCTCTCGGGAGCCTTGAACCAGGTTTCTGTAACTGCACAGATATCAATGTTCTCCATGCTAGGGAGAGTTTTGAGTGCATGCATCTTGAGGTTTAGACGTCTGGCGTTGAGTAGCATTACTCTTAGTTTCTTATCCCTTGTGATACCTATGGAGGTGGGTTTGTCTTTTGAGCCTTGCCTGAAAAAGGCACTATGGGGGTAGCAAGAACCTTTGCCAATATCCGAAAGCCCAGGGGTGACAGGTGCAAGCCGTCCCTAGCGAAGCATCATGGCTTGTCGAGCATGTCATCCCAGGCTGACAGGCATTGGATCCCCTTTGAATGACACCAATACTTAAGCCAATTGTTGAAATTGATCATCTTGTCTTCATATTGTGGCATCATTCTTGGTGAGGGTAAGATGCTACTCAAGGTCAGGGTCATACCGGCCTGGGCTACATGCTCAGAGAGCTCCTCTATGTCTCTTTTCATGTAGTCCAGGGAGGTACGTCTCAGGTCATTCACACCAGCATGGACAATGACTGAGTCATATTTGCACTTGCCCTGGAGTGACCTGAGTGCTTGTGTTATTTGGTGGATCCTAGTGCCCGACAGGCAGCTCACCGTGACCTTCTCCTTGTTCAGCCTGGTGGATGTCAGTGTGCCTGACGATAGTCACGTATTGCAAGTGTATCAGGTGTGTTGTTTAGCCTTAAGGGCTGTGACTGTTCGGCACACTGGCTTTGTGAGCTATGTGTTGCACGTGTTTTGTTTTGGGGTAGCGGTTGCTTGGTTGTCTGCCTTGGAGTTCTCTGCTGCTTAGGCAAATTTTTATTTAGAGCCTCCAAGTATGTTTTTGTGTGTTTATGTGTTTGGTTTGCTGTCGTGGTAGGTCTATGTGAGACTGGAATTGTAGTGAGTGTGGTTTCCTTCTCCACCTGACTGGTTCCGCCAGTACTGAGTTGAGAGAGCTTAGCCTCCAGTATGGCTATATGGTTGCATCTCTCACATGTGTTGGAATTTGTTGGGAGGAGGAGAGGGTTGTCTGTGTACATGAGGCATTTGTAACATTGCCTCAAGATTCCCAGATTCACCAGCTGGACCGGAGAGGAGATTGACAACTGACCTTTGGACATGCTAGAATAGTATTGGGAATTCCTTTATAATTGAAAAAAAAGGGCCAGTGGGGAACAAGGTACTCAAGGGGAGTTTGTGAGGGTGTAGTGCTTTTAATTTTTAGTGCTGACTTATATAATTGCTTTAGTGAGCAAGTGCCAGGTAACTTAAATGCAATGTGTTACAGGTAACTTAAATGCAAAAATGACAAACAGTAACTTTCTTTCAAGTGAAACAAGGAAATAAGTACATTAAGCAATGCAGATATCACTAGGGATCCACAGAAGCACTGAAAAGCCACGTTTTAGGTGGAATTAGCATTTCAGGGAAATAACAAGCAAACAAACAACAAGCATACAAACAAAGTTAGATTCAGCAGGCCTGGATCTAGTCTATGCTCCAGCAAACAAGGTGTACCAATTTCAGTAAGAAACAGTTCAAATATGCAGGCACTATAAGCCTTTAACCAGAAATTCCCAGCTCAGAAGGGCAGAGTCCAGCCTCTCCTTTATGTATATCTCAATAAATAGTTGTATATACTTTCTCATATTTATCTCATCATACATATCTTATATGTGTATATTTATATATAGAAATATGACTGATTCCATAGTGTTTTTCACTACTATGCAATACCTGTACTGAATGATATATTTGAAAAAGCAACAGAAATTTCTACAGCTCAGATGGTGTAGTGGTACATTGTTCTGACCAGTCTATAGAGGGTCCTGGGTTTGAGACTTGGCAGGGCTGATGGTTTTGTTGCTGGACATAACAATGGCTGATAGAGCCAGGGGGATTAAGACAGTTTTAAGCAATTGTAAGCTGGTTTGTGTGATGGTAAGTGATGCCAACACACAGTTAACTGTACAGATGTTTAAACTGTGCAGGCATTGCTTAGCATCATGCAAACTCACTTACTGCTGCTTACTGTCACTTACACCCACTTACCCCCACACTAATTTATTTAAAAGAAAAGAAAAAAGGGGTGATAGGCAGTGGTGAAAAAAGGGGCACACAGAGGAAAAACCAATATGAGAGATAGCTAGGGATGTACAGGATGGGATTAGGGATGGGCCATAGATGTCCATTTCTTCTACAGCAACAGCTGTGCACTTCTACAAAATTTGGAGGCAAATTTGGACACTAAAACCCCTTATAGAGGGGTGAGGACAACAGTAATGTGTTGTCAAGCCAATTGGACCGGATTACATGTGTCCAGAAGACATGTGTGCGAAATAGACAGCTATGTATGGGGTGTCATGTTTTTGGGGGGAACAGATTTTTTCTTTTTTTTAAGGTAAGAGTAGGATGTTGGGTAAGGATAGTAGGGAGGTAATTGGGGAGGTAAGTTGGGTAGGAAGACAGACATGACAGACAAGATAGCAGACAGGGGCAATATATGACACATGTGGGGGGTAAACACCTTGGACGGGGAGGATGGTTTGTAATCAGATGCCCACAAGCCCCCAAATGGATACAGTAGGTCTGAGGTCCCCACCCATGGACAGTCACCACTGCGCCTTCATGGCCCCAAAGGTGGCTGTGCTCAGGGCTGAGCTGGAGGAACAGGCTGACCCTCAAGGTGCACCACAGAGCCCTCAAGCTGGCATAGCTCACCTACAAACTCCTTTTGAAGCTTGCTACGCACCAAACTCCGGACCTGACTATGGGTGACAGTGTCCTGTCCGTGCCCACTCCCAGCGGGGGTGGGCCTCATCCCCTGAGGTAGTTCTACCCGAAGGTGGTGCAGGACCAGTGGACGAGGAGGTCTCAGGTTTTGTCCCAGACATTCTGTGGCCTGGCGCCACAGCCAGATGAGGCAGGACAGGCGGATCCACTGGGATTGGCCTTCCCAGATGTGCTATGGTATTGAGATTTTACAACATATGTTGGTTAGTCATGAACAGCACATGCCAGGATTAGTTATAACAGCATGCATGAGTGTTCCAATTGACCCCATAAAATGGATCTGAAATAGTTGCATAGCAAACAGAACACATGTATATATGGAACACACAGTGGACATAATAACAGCATGTAGGTTACATTGATAGCAACAGGCCATCAATGATAGTATTTGAACAGGGAACATTAATAATCAAATGTTTAAATATTTGTACAACAATAGGACACATGTCCCAACAGTAGGTTTGGTGAAAAACATGCCCATTAATATATGTGTATAGATTATTGGTGCAGATAGGGTGGGGGAGAGAAAGATATGTCAATTAACAACTGTATAGGCTTAAATTGCTCACAACTGTAATGATCATTACTCTACTCATTACTCTCTGGGTATGACCTCACTTTACATCTACCTATGGCCTTGGGTTGTGCAGTGGTATGTTTGCACACAGTATATTAATAATGCCTTTCTAAGGCTGATATGAAGATTCCTTTACCTGGCAGACCTGTGGAGGAAATGTCTGTTAACACTACCTGACTGTTTCTACTCATATTTACATATTCAAGGTTAAATATGTGCACTCATACAGTGTGTGTGTGTGTGTGTGTGTGTGTGTGTGTGTGTGTGTGTGTGTGTGTGTGTGTGTGTGTGTGTGTGTGTGTGCTACTGCCATACTCTGTCTTGATTTCTATCAGTCACCCTGGTGTTGGCTGCAGTGACCACTAGCATGACACTTGAGGGACATTAATCGGAGGACACTACTTGGTGTATGTACTTATCTTGCTGCCATTTACAGCCTTCGGGTTGGACAATGGGTGTTGTACACAGTGTATAAGTATAGCCTTCTTACAGCTAAGATATACCCTTTCTTACCTGGGAGACCTGCGGAGGAAATTTCTGTTAACACTACCTGCCTGTTTCTAGACATATTCACATATTCCTGTGTGAAATTATGCATACAGCTTACTACCACTCCTGGGATTCGAACCGTGCTTGTTTGTGCAAAAAGAGCACAGCAAGCTTGTGTTTCATCAGAACAAGCTATCGAGGAACTGCTGTCCTTTGCTTGGCTGTTTTCTGTATACTCCTTGGTTGTACAATCTGACCTTGTAATTCTGACATTCATGCATGGCAGATAGTTCTTATACTGTGTATTTATACTTTGACATAGTACAGTGTGGGAAACACTAGTTAACACAACATTACTATTCAGGTATCAAATCTTGGTGCATGGAACATTTCATATAGTTAATCTCCTGTTTTACAACTCCACAATCTTTGTCAGATGAGCCTCAATTATTTAATGCTTTCAGAACTATAGTTGCTGTGCACGTTTAGTTTCATACCACCACATACCAAAGTAAACATAACCAGTCTGGGGTTTTGAGTTTTATTGACAGGTAGACACTTTTATTGATATATACCCTGTACGTCACTATTAGTCTGCTAATGTCTCGTTTATTCAGTACAGACAAGACACTGTTTTAAATACTGACAAGTGAAATTCTACACCTTTCTATTTATTTGCCCTGAATACTACAAGCTAGATTTGTACTCACCAGCCTTGTGATGCAGCCTTAGCAGCTTGCTGGCGTGGGTGTCCACATTCATGGCCCTGTCATCTGCAGCTGTACAGAAGCTAGAGAAACATTTATACATACCTATCCATTACATACACAGGCTGGACTTTGGCAAACACTAATTGATACTGATACTACACACATCTGGGACATTCCCTGCCTGTGCATCTTGGACACACTGGTCCAAGAGCTCTCTCTTCCTATACTTCAGGTCAGCGAAGTGATGCCGGACCTGCTCACCAGTCCGAGGGATGCCAGTGGCACTGGTGAGATCATGTGCGAGATGGTCCCAGGCCTCTGCTTTGCATTGGGAGCCCTGGTACTGGTCCTGCAGCAGTTTCCATTCATGGTCTTTTATTAAGAGTCCAACCATGACGCTGGACTCCTGAATGCCCCAGCGCATATATAATATATATTTACTTTTTTATATAGACATATGTTTATATATATTATTTGTATATACATTTTTAAATGTATGTATTTGTATATATTTTGTATGGTCTTTTTAAAACATTTCAATTGTTCAGATGTTTTGATTGGTGGGTCCCAAACTGATTGGGGTATATATAGGTGATTTTATTATGTATTTTATTACATCTGATGAAGCAGTTGTACTGCAAAAGTGCTTATGGTCTTTGTTGGCAATAAAGTTTGAATATACTGGATCTTTCAGCTGTTTTTCAGTCTACATATTTTTTGATGATTATCTGCTTTTCCATATTTATTTGTGGACTGGAAATTTGGTGGTATTTTGTGGCTTTCTTTTTAATAGTTATTTGTCTTGACCTTGCCACTATCTACCCCATTATTATGGCTGAAGGCATAAGTTATATTGTTGAACTAGACTATACACCTAAAATTAATGACACTGATGGTTTTAGAGCCTCTGATAGACTCTCTACTATGTTACAAGGTATGACAAATCCATTTTTGGACTTATCTACTGTTAACATCATTGATAATGCTGCTCCTGATATTATTATGCTGAAAACCAAGTTACATGCACTTGAGAGTAATTTGTTCAAGCTAAAAAGATATCAGCTACAAAAAATTCACATAGAGGAATGTCTTCAGCTAGGCATAGTTCTGAGAGGGCTACACATTTTAAAGATACCTACACAAGGTGATTTATATCCAGATTTGTTAATGCAGTGGCAGAAATTTAATCTTGAATACAGCTTTAAATATCTACGTTTGTTGGTGGATTTTTCACTTAAGGAAGCCAAATGGCTTTCTAATAGGGTAATAAGCAACACGTGACCTGTGTGATGAATTCCAGACTGATGTACTTGACCAACACCTTCCTGGTATCCTTGATGCAGTGTCCATGCATGAAAAGAGATTAATTAAGACTAAGGCAAAAAAACTGTTATGTGATCAATCTGATTTTAAAAAGGGTCATGTTTTTACCTGGCCAAGGACTGAGCTTCCATCTAGTCAAAAAATTGATTTGAATCAGTCTTCCCGAGCTACTGATGGATTGACTGATTCCTTCATTAATCAGAACACCGCTTCTGCAATTACTCCTCCTGATAATTTAAATAGAAGAAACATAGGGGTATTACCATCTAGAGATTTAGATGCCAGGAAAAAGACTTTTGTAGTGGAAGCACAAGTACATAGAGCTGGAATGACCAGTAATAATCCCCAGGATTCAATAATGAAAAATTCCACGGAGGAACAGTGTAGCCATTCCTGAATGGAATATGGCCGCCTAGTGATCCACTAATGTGCTGTTTTGACATGCACGAGTGGCCCTACATTGTTCCTGCATGGAAAGCCATGCTGTATGCTAATCAGCTCATTTGCTGGTGAAAACCATGCAAATGAGCTGATTTAGTGATCCAGGAAGTAGGCAAGTCTCCATGCAGGAACAATGTAAGGTGCTGAAATGTATTCGGTTACTAACCGAATACATTTTTGCAAAAAAGAAAACAAAGCCATGACAGCTCCAATAAAAGCATGTATTAAACTGGTTGGCCATGCCAATGGCCAAATATATGCCCACTGGCATGAAAAAGTGTTTAATTTTGATAAAAATAAATGCTTATTTTTTTGGCCAATTCTTAGCCGTTTAAGCATAGGGCAGTGCCATGCAAATGGGAGGGTGGGGAAAAAAATGAGAAAAGTCAATTTTAGGTAAAAGCTGGATTTTGCCATTATAGTCAATGGCAAGCAGAATCAAAACAATGGCAGGGAACACTGGTTGCTAAGGGGGAAGGCTCTTGTGTAGTGCAGTAACTATGGAGTAAGGCAGTGGGGTATGTTGATGAGGGGACTTATACTGAATCACAAAATTCTTCTAAGTGTCAAACTGCATCTAACCGTGCAGGTGCTCTAACACCACTGTGTAGACAGGAGGAGCAACTAACATGAAAAGGGTGTATGTCAGGCTTGCTGTAAGCATATTGGAGCTCTGTTGGCCAGGTTTGTGCTTAGCTAAGCACAGCTAAGTAAGGGTGTGTGTCTGAGGTTGTATAGTGTTATTCCATGAACTGAGGAGCATGTACGCACTCAGAGGAAGGCCATTTTTTGCTGTTTACACTAGCTAAATGGGTCTGGGTGGTGTGCCGGGGATTAAACATGAAGGACATAGGAAAAGTAAAAGGAAATACCAGAACAAGGGAAATGCAGTACAAACAGCAATATGGGATACTGCAATACACAATGGGCCATTGAAAGCACTCAATAATACAGCTGGCAGGTGGCTGCATAGCTCAAAATGGGAGGAGATGTAAAAAAATAAATAAATAAAAGGCAACAGCACAATAAATGGTAAATGAAGTAGAAATCACTATTATGGGACTCTTGCAACTCACAATGAGCCAGGTAAAGCACACAGTAATACAGCTGGCAGGTGGCTGCATAGCTGAAAATGGAAGGAGATGTAAAAAAAAATTAAAGGGCAACAGCACAATAAAGGAGAAATGAAGTAGAAATCACTAATATGGGACTCTTGCAACTCGCAATGGGCCAGGTAAAGCACACAATAATACAACTGTCAGGTGGCTGCATAGCTGAAAATGGGAGGAGATGTAAAAAAAAAATAAAGGGCAACAGCACAATAAAGGAGAAGTGAAGAAGAAATCACTAGTATGGGGCTTTTGCAACTTACAATGGGCCAGGCAAAGCACATAATACAGCTGGCAGGTGGCTGCATAGATGAAAGTGGGCGGAGATGTAAGTAAAAAATAATTAAAAAATGCAACAGCAGAAGAAAGGCAATCATGCACACATTACCAGTAATGCCTCTAACACTCACAGTGGTCAAATCAAAGCCATGAGTAATATAGGGGGCAACTGGAATGTATCATAGTCAGCCAATCATACAGGCAGTATCTGCAGCACAACAGCATAAAGTGTGGAAACACCTTACAGTCTATTTTTTCCCACAGACTCTGCACCATTGGTGTATACATGTGGGGGAATTTTAATTGGAAAATGTTAGGGGCTGCCATTGCTTTGATCTATCAGTATGTGCTAGAGGCTGAGGGCAGATAGGAGGATAATGCTGACAATGGCCACAGACCAAGGAGGAGGAAAAGAGTGTTCAGACCCAGGGTAACCTACTAGGAGCTACATGATCTGGAGATAGTAGAGTGCTACAAGGTGGACAGATACATACATCAGCAACTCAATGAGCTGTACCTGCCTCAACTCAGAGCTAGAACCAACAGAGGGGAACCCATCCTAGTGGATACTAAGGTATGTGTATCCTTAAGAATTCTAGCTAGAGGTGCTTTCTGAAAACCTACTGGTGACATGATGGGGGTCTCACAAGCATCTGCATCCAGGGTACTCCACAAGTTCCTGGATGCCGTGTTACCACATGGTAGTGAGCACATTTACTTCCCCAGCACCTGTGAGGAGGGGGCCAGCAATATGCATCTCTTCCACCACGTAGCAGAATACCCGGAGGTACTGGGTGCCATAGACTGCAAGCACATCCACATCAAAGCACCACCCTGTGAACAGGGTAGGGTCTACATAAACTGCAAGTGCTTCCCCTACATCAACTGCCAGGTCATGTGCAATGCCCAGGGTATTACCATGAATGTGTGTGCTGGCAGTCCTGGAAGCTATCACAACTCCCACATCTGGCATTCATCATAGCTGTATCAGGCATTTGCCAGTGGGGTCATCTTGTTTGGCCATCTGGTGGGGGATGCAGGCTATGCACTGGAGCTGTTGATGATGACACCCATCAGAAATGCACACACACCCACACAAGAATGCCAAAGTGAGGCACATGCACAAACCAGGATCATTACAGAGTGTGTGTTTTGGATGCTCAAGTCACGGTTCCGCTGCCTTGACATATCTGTTGGAGCCTTCTAGTACTCTCCAGCCACATGTGCACAAATGTTCATAGTATGTGCCATGCTACACATTCTGATCCTCTGGAAACAGCTGCAGCAGGAACAGCATGAGAAAGGGTCAGACAGCCCACCACATTTGCCAAGGTCCCCACATACACAGAGGGACTCACATGAGGAGGTCCCTGAGCCTGGTCCTGTAGGCAGACAGAGGCATGCCCAGTATGCTCAGACCTTGGCAATGAGGCAATGCATAGCACACACACTGACACTGTAGGGAGCCCAGGGACTGACGCCTCTCTCTGACTCGCACACACAGTAAAATGGATAACACACACATAACATTACCTCTAACTTACCATGTATAGGCAGTGTATTGTGTGCATCCAACATAGGTGGCCGTCAAGCACTGTCCTCATAACTGCTGCAAGCACAAGGTAAGTCAGTCTTCTTAACAATAAATGAATGGAAATTATGTTCTGCTAGCATATCTATGGTAATGCTGCATGCATGCAAGGGAATGGGGTGGCCTACTGAGATAGCAGCACACAAATGACAGCTCTGTTGGCCACCAAGAAATGTCTGGCCAAAACTGGCCTCCAGACACTATGCAGTAGTAGCCAAGGTGACAAATCCCACTGCAGTATAGGTGTGGGGACAACTAAGTGGGGGTCATAGGTCACAGGCATAGCTGTCAGGGTGGGGGTTCCACTACCACCCCTCATACCTACACAGCAAATCAGTTGTAGAAAAACACAGATAAATGTCTGGTAAAGGCACACAAATGGTGGTAATGTTGAATTAACCCCCTACAGGCTCACAGTGATAGCACAGCAGGACCCGCAGTTGCAGTAAGGCTATGAAGAGTAAGAAGTCTGAAACTCAAATGTATACCAGTACAATCTGACCTGGGCTCTTTACTGATATGCCTCCAGTCCCCAAGACAGGGCACAATGCTATGGTAAATGGAACCAAAATGTAAAGCAAATACCAGCACAGTCTGTGCAAATATGTACAGTGGACAAGTTTGCCCCCCATATACCCTAACAAATGCAGTAACACATATGTTTGCATGGAAATAGCAGCATATCACACATTGGCAGTGCTATACCAATACACATGAAAACATGTTGCCTGTCCACAATATGCAGGGGTCAATGAGCTATGTGTATTTGTGGTTAATACTGTCTGGATCTGGCCAACATATCCTCCTGGCAGTCATCTTGTACTGCCCTAGGTAAAGTGCTGCCTACAGTGCTGCCTTTGACAGGACTATGTGTAGATAACTGCAGTGCCAACTGTTATGCATGTCAGTGACACCCACTGCTCTGCCACTAACATACCAGGTAGTCACAGTGCTATGTGGAATATATAACACATATAACTGACATCTTGAAGGATGTGTAGCAGAGATGCCAAAGCTTTTGTGAATATAAGTGCTATGTGGTACTGTTGCCAGTGGTCATTATCAATAATCCTTGTTATTATATTTGCTTTTACAAATAATGGACATGCCTGCACAGTTGAATGCACTCTACCCATACCCATAACTTCCAACCTTTGACAGCAAGATGTCTGGACAAGGGCAGAAAGAAAAGTGGAGCAAAGGCACAATGATAGGCATGTGTTGTAAGTATCACCCTTACCTACTGAGAAAGTTGATGGGGTGAGAGGTTTGCAGTAGTGGACATTGTTTGAAGTTTATGTATTCGGAAACAGTAATGTCTGTATTATTTTGTAACATCACACTTCAATTATATGTACCTAACTTGCCATAAAAACACAAGTTTACATAGAGAGGATGAAACCTCTAGCCAAACACCTGGACAACCTGCCAAAAAATGTACAGGTCAGAAGAATGCACCACAAGGATATGACATCTCAGGCTAGAAAGATACCACAGATCCCCAGCCAGTATATCACCAGGTTGCTGGACTGTTCACACAGCTCTGTTTCATTACTACACTGGCTGTAGCCGCACCTCACACATGGCCTTGTTGGGCAAGAATTTACATAGCTGTCCTCATAATATTGGTCTATGCATCATACAACTACTATTCCTCTGATAAAGCACTGTGATGATCTGAGGATGTCTGGCACTAGGTAATGACGCAATACATTGCAGTTTCAGACTACAGATATGTCAGAAAATGTCTGCTAAATAAAACAAGTACCCTGAGGAAAGTTCTGTGTACACCTGAGAAGTATGGCTGTAGCACACAAAACCCAGGACTGGTGTATACCTGTCTCTGGAATGGAGTCCCACCCTAACTATAGAAGGTCACACTGAGCATGCTTCTATACTTAGAGAATCACAGGACATGTTGGAACCCACATCAGAATATATGATTGTATTGTGTATACATGTCCATGCATACAGACAGCTATGTGCATCTCAAATGTCCCCACACACACACATCAGACAGGATGGCCCATATGTGATATATCTGCATCTGTTGTGTGAGATGCACACACACACACACATATATATGGGCAACAGATAACATATGTCAAGCATACACACACATAGATGTGGGAACTGAGAGACAGACAGTGATACAGAAAGAGACACAGGGGGACACAGACAGAGTGAGTCACACACACTGATATCCTTAATGCATACAGTGATGTCCTGCTGTGGACAGTGGCATACCAGTTGTAAACAGTCACATGTGGCAGCATAAAAGATGAGCCCTGTTGGGTAACAGTACTGAGGCCGAGTTTATAATATCACATCACCTGCCTCTGTGTGTGTGTGTGTGTGTGTGTGTGTGTGTGTGTGTGTGTGTGTGTGTGTGTGTGTGTGTGTGTGTGTGTGTGTGTGTGTGTGTGTGTGTGTGTGTGTGTGTGTGTGGGTGTGTCTCCATAGGTCCAAGTATTAGGAGACTCTTCCCACTCAGTACACTTCACATTACCCTACTTCACAAGATCTGTTGCTTTCATTCACCTTAGAAGTACCATTGGACACCAATCGCCCCTATAAGCTCTGTAGCATGTGCAATAACTGCATAAAACTATAGTAGAAATAACTAGATAGGTAGGGGTTCTACTCTCAATACTGGCAACTGTGTGTGTGTGTGCGTGTGTGTGTGTGCGTGTGTGCGTGTGTGTGTGTGTGTGTGTGTGTGTGTGTGTGTGTGTGTGTGTGTGTGTGTGATAGTTGTGTATGTGAGAGGGAGGGTGTGTGTTTTGTTTGTTTGTAGGTGAAAGAATTTTAGGCCATTCCCACCCACAACACTTCCCAGTGCCCCACTTTGTCAGTCCTGCTGATGTCATTCCTCTTATTGGCACCTTTGGTCAGTTGTCCATTCAGTAAACTTTGTAGCACGTGTGATAACTGTGTAACACAATAGTACAAAACACTAGCTTGACAGGGGTTTTAATCTTAGATCTGGCAAGTGAGTGTGTGTGTATGTTGGGTACGAAGAAGTATTTTGATAAGTCTTCCACCAACTGCCCTACTTTATCATTCCTGCTGATGTCATTCCCCTTATCAGCACCTTTGGCCAGTTGTTAACCCAGTAAGCTCTGTAGCATGCACAATAACTGTGTAACACTATAGTACAAATAATTAGATAGGCAGGGGTTCTACTCTCAGATTTGCTAAATGTATGTGGGTGTCTAAGTGTGTGTGAAATTATGTATGTTTGTAGGAATAAGTGTCTTGATAAGTTTCCCACCCACTGGCTAACTTTATCATTCCTGCGGATATCATTCCCCTTATCAGTACCTGTGGGCAGTTGTCAGTCCAGTAAGCTCTGTAGCGCGTCCAATAACTGCATAACACTATAGTACAAAAAACGAGATATACAGGAGTTCTACTCTCAGATCTGGCAAATGTGTGTGTGGCTGTATAACTGTGTATGTTTGTAGGAAGAAGTATTTTGATAAGTTTTCCATCCACTACTGTACTTTATCAGTCATGCTGATGTCATTCCCCTTATAGGTTCATAGGTGTGTACTAGGCTAATGGCCCTGGAGCTGTTACAAGCCTAGCCCATAGAACTGCCCTGCCATTGTGCCACCTGAAGTTAGTTCCCATTGACCCCATCAAGTAGAGCCACTGGAGTGATCCCTGGGGTGAACATTTTATTATCCATCCACTCATCAAGATTTCTCTGGAACAGGGTTATATAGGTGCTCTGCTTGACAAGTATGGGAAGTCTATTCCAGGGCATGTACAGTCTCTGGGTGAGGAACCTGCCCCTCCAGCATGTTGTGTTGATCATAGCAATGAGGTCAAGGTCCCTGCAGTGTGTGGTGCAGAGAGATTGGGATGTATTTAGATGTAGCATTTGTAAAAGAGCTGGGTCAAACATGGCTTTGCAAGTCAAGCAGAGATCGCCTCTAAGTAGGTGATATGAGACTGAGAATCGCTGGAGTCTCCTGAGTGTGTCGGTGTAGGACATGTGTTTAATGCCTAGGATCCTCATTGTGAGGTACTTCTGTGGCCTCTCCAGTTGTTGCAGGTGTCTAGTGAGGTACATGCGAAATGGGCCATTATACTTGATGATTGGTGTAATGAGGGAAGAGTACACAGATATGATGACCTCCTTCTTCCTTGACGCAAAAATGAGATGTGCCACATAGAAGGATTTCCTGACCACAGTGGCAATGTTGTGGTTAAAGGAGAGGTTGCTGTCAACCTGTGTCCCCAGATCTCTTATAATGCCTACAGTGTTTAGTGGGTTCCCATAAATGTGGTACTTAGTGGGAACTGAGATTTTAACAAAGGAGCTGATGATGCATTTTGTGGTGTTAAGCTTCAGACCATGGTTTCTACACCAGTCAGTGGTCTCCATGAGGTCTTTCTGTAGGATATCTGCATCACTTGTGGAGTTAATGATGGCTCCCAGCTTGCAGTTGTCTGTGAACTTCATCAGCCAGAGTTGCTTTGCGTTGGCTTGGACTCCTGAGAAGTACATGCTGAACAGGAGTGTACCCAGGACTAATCCCTGTGGAACTCCACTCATGACTGGCTGGCAGTCTGACTTGGAGGTCACTACTTTCACACTGTGTGGTCTATCTGTGAGCCAATTTGCAACCGCCCCCAGTGATATAGGTGTTGATGCCTAGTTTGGTGGGTTAATCAATAATTCCTGACTGGGGAATGGTATCCACAGCCTTGACCAGATTGATGTAGGCTGCATGCAGTGCCTTACTGTCATACACAACCCTGGTGACTGACTCAAAGAAGTCAACCAGGTTGAGCAGGCATGATCTACCTTTCACAAAGCCAAACTGTGTGTAGTCCAGAGTTAGGATATTACCTATATGTTAGTTGACCAGGTCCCTGATGATGTGCTCTATAGCTGTACATATCAGACTCATCACGCTAATGGACTGATAATTCCCAGGGTCTATAGTTGCCACACTTTTGTGGAGATGGATGACTATAGCAGTGCGCCATTTGGGAAGGACAAAGCCTGAGGTGAGACTGTGACTGAACAGGGCACTCAGATGTGGTGCCAGGTATCTTTGTAGTTTATGTAGACCACAGCCAGGGATACTGTGGGGTCCCATGGAAGCTGTATTCTTGCCCATGGACAATGCAGGTGTAACCTGGGTGGCAGTAATCCTGGGTGCATGGCATTCTTCTGGCATTCTGATTGTTTCCCTAGGTGGGGAGGGAGGGGTAATGTTGGCCCTGAATGTGTTGGCAAGAATGTTGGCAATATCTCTTGGTTCAGTATAGGAGATAGCATTGTGCAGTAACTCAGTGCACTTCTAAGTATTGGTGTGTAGGTTCTTGATATCACTAACAAAGGATTTGTGATTGTTGTCAGAGTCTGCTGCACTTCTGCCATCATAGGCAGCTTTAGATGATTTCATGAGGGATCTTAAGTTGTTCTTGAGGCTAATAAGTGAGTTTTACCACTCTTGGGCCTACACCTTTTTCTGCAACAGTTTCTTTCTTCTGTTGTACAGGTTATTAATGGCAGGGGTCCACCAGATTGGTTTCCAGTGTTTGTAGGAAAGTGTCATGGTTCTGTTGGGTATGGATAGTTCCATGCATTGATGTACATGTTTTCATAGTGCATTTATACATGATTCATCAGTCATGCAGGTATTTTCCATTGGCATGGGTGCGTGAAGTTATCCACCTCTGTTCTTATGAGTCCAAAGTCAGCTATGGAGAGGTTTTTCATGGTGGTTACCTTTGCAGGGTGTGTGTGTGTAAGATGTGGATTTCCATGGTGATTACTCTATGTTGGATCTGACCAGGTAGTGATTAACTACTGTTGTCAAGCAATGGTCCCACATGTTAGTAATAAACACAAGTCAAGGATGTTGCTTCCTCTACTGGGTGTCAGAATGAGCTGGTCCACGGTATTGGAACTGATGAATTCCAGGAAGTGCTGGCCAGTGTATTGGTGCTTGAGTATCTTACCCAGTTGATGGAGGGGTAATTGAACTCTCCTAGTATGAGAATGTTGGGTTGGACCTTGATAGTTTCCAGGGTGTTGATGAATGTGGATTGAGAGTCTAGGGACATGGATGTGGACCTATAGCAGGCTATGACCTGGATTGCACCATTACCGAATGTCAGTTGTACCTGAAGTATCTCAGATGCATTATGCTGTGACACTACTCTGGATGTGTGCATATCTGTTATTAATATTGGGACACCACCACCTATGTAGCTGTGGTCCATGTTTTGGGGCTAACAGGTGTGAATGAGTTATAGGCTGGTAGTGCAGGGGTGCTGTCTGCTGCTGTAAACTAGGTCTCCATCACAGCATAAATGTCAATATTCTCTATTTTGAGGAGTGCTTCATTTGGCTTTATCTAGAGATGTAGATGTCGAGTGTTGAGCATGATCCCCAGATTCCATATATAGGGTTGGGAGAGTGGCCTAATGGTTAAGGTGTTTGCCTTGCAAACACAAGGTGCAGGGTTTGAGTCTCACAAGGGATAACTGGCTAGGTTTACAATGGCTCGCAAGGGCAATTAGCCAAGTACTAAACTATGAACCTATATGTATAGCTGTTATGGTGGTAATTTGATTGGGAACACTGCCCACAAAGGCACTATAGGGGTGGCAAGACACTTAGCCAGTACCTGGAAACCCAGGATGACAGATGCAGGCCATCTCTGGCAAGCTATTGCTGTCTGTCAATCATGTCATCCCAAGCAGACAGATACTGGATGCCATGAGAGTGACAGCAGACACTTAATCCAATTGTTGAAGTCAATCATGTGTTTGTACTGCGGTATCATTCTGGGTGACAGTAGTATATTGCTCAGGGCTACTGTCATACCTGCCTGGCCCACATAATCTGAGAGCTCTACTGTGTCTCTATACATATAGTCCATGGAGGTGCATCTCAGGTCATTCACACACACATGGACAATGACAGAGTGATAATTGTAATTGTTGTGGAGTGATCTGACTGGGTGAGTTATGTGTTGGATTCTGATACCTGATAGACAGCTGACTGTTACCTCCTCCATGTTCAACCTATTGATTGGGAAATCTGTGTGCCTCACTATTGATTCACCTATGATTACTGTATCAGGCAAGGTGGTTGGCTTTTGGGGTTAGGTTGAGAGGCACACTGTGTAGGTGAGATATGTGTCCTGTGGTTTGTGCTGTGTTGTGGTGGTTGAGTGGGTGTCTGTCTTGGTGGTTTCTGGTGTTTGGGTAAATGTCTATTGAGTGCCTCTGTGAAGGTGGGTTTATGGTTATTGTTTGTATGTCAGAGCTATGATACTGGGTGTTCTGGAGAGGTATGTGTTCCATGTGGTGTGTTGCAGGTGTTGACCCTTCTCCTTTTGACCAGTTAGTCCAGTCTTCTCTGGATAGTGTATATCTTCCAATTTGGTGATATAGGTTATCTCTCACAAGTCTGAGTGTTGGGAGTTTAGAGAAGAAGGTTGTCTGTGTACATGAAGCAGTTGCAACAGTGCCTCAGAATGCCCAAGTGCTCCAGGTTAATGGGCAAAAGCACAGAGAACTGCACTTTAATCATGCCAGGAGGGGTGGTCATAACTACTAAGTACTGGAGCTAATTCCGTGAGGAATGACTACTGCTGATGGCTCTCAGGTGTGTTAGAATAATTGATAAAAAAACCTGTTGAAGTGCAAAGCTATTAGGCTATTTTAAATGCAGGAGAGAAAGAACTAGCAAGATCTAAGAGGAAAACTGAAGGCAGACTTTCTGGCACCTGTAACAATTTACTTAAACTGTGCAGTTATCAGCACCTTTGGCCAATTGTCAGTCAATACACTCTGTAGCATGTGTGATAACTTCGTAACACTATAGTACAAATAACTAGATAGGCAGGGGTTCTAATCTCAATACTGGCAAGTGTGTTTGAGTGAAGATCATATCCTATTTGGCTGATACCATTTTGATTTGTGTACCATCCACGCCTGTTTACCACCTCCCGATGGCATTACTTTATACAGCGTGGTAACGACATCTGCCTCACATGCAGCATGTTAAACCATTGTGCATGCCATAACAGTCCTCTGCACAGATGTCTATGGAATATCCAGATGTTTGCAACCTATATGTGGTTTGTGTCCCTTAACAATGCCAATGTATGTGATATTGTTGTGAATGTAGTGACACACATGCCGGCATCAGGCATCATACCTGATTGAAACATCAACCTGATACAACATCTGCTACACCATCACTTGTCCAGGCTTGTAGGAGCAATATATGACTCCACATTCTTTTTCTGATGGGTTATCTCACCATCCATGAAAGCATTCAGAACATTACATGCTGTAAGAGGTAGTGTGTTTTGTCCCATGCATATAATCTATGTGGAGAATGTCATGTGTATTTAGTAGTACAGTACATCAAGGTGGAAATGTAGGTTTACTAAACTGTCTATTGCCAACTGTGTTTGTGTTACTGTGTGCACATCACTTGTGTCAGTCCTTACTGTGTGTATGGAAAGGATATACCATTTTGTCTCCCTGTTCTACCCGATGAACTCAGGAATACATATCACAAACCTGTCATACACAGTATCATGCATGCCCTCATCAACTGCATCAGGGTTGAGTGTATGGGAAAGAAATTCCAGGGCCAACAGGTGTTGACAGGTGAATCTCTTGCAGTTAATGTAATGGGTATGCTTGTGAGGGACCTGCTGACAGTACTGCAGTAACCTGTTCTTTATTTATGAGCCTGTGGTACTACACAACACTGAGCTGACATGTCTGAAAGCTACCTGTCTGTTACATGGGGGTATGTATGCAAGGTCACACTGTCTGACAACAGTTTCCCTCAAACACTGTTGCATGCATACACACTTGGTACATGTACATATAAAGCTGTATCTTCCCTATGACATAGTCTGTGTATTCCCACTCTGGAATACTCCCTCTTGGGAATGTCTGCAGGGCCACAGCCTGCAGACAGACAGACACCTGGAACACAAACAGAATACAGCATGTCAGACTAGATTCAGTCAGTGGTACTGACAGCAGTAATGCATCCTGGCTAATAAGATACATACACCTGTATGTGTACCCATAAGAAATGCAACCAGACAGCACCTTACATAGTATTACATAGCTACACTATACTATATTCAACCTGTGCATCCGAACCATATTAGCATGTCCCTGCATCAATGGTATGGATGACAAGGATATGGCATAAGTATCATCATATGCACAGGGTGTGGTGTGGGTTTGCCAGTGGCCTAGGCTGGGCTATACGGTTGACATCATGTGTGTGTATTTGGAGGGGTATCCAATAGATAGGCTGTGCAGAGGTGCTGTGTGTGTCTGAAGATGACCCACCTGTGATACAGATGTGTGTGTGTGTATGTATGCACACAGTAACACCATATGGGTGCCCTACACAGTGGTACGTTGGACAGTTGTGGACCATACATGGCAGGGTGTCCAGTTCACTGTCTCCAGCCAAGGACACAGAAGCTGGTCCTGTCAGGGGTATCAGTGCCACCACCAGGCCCAAGTCCAGATGCAGTACTGCTTCCTGATGGTGACTGCTGTTTGCTGGATCCATGTCCTGATGGGACCAGACAGGACCATGTGCCCATGGGCTTCTCTGGTGTGATGTGGACAGCAACTCCCCTTCAGTAGTGCTGGTGTCACTGCCACAATGGGAGTGTGGAGGTGCATGTCCCTGTACACTCTCGGCTCTTGTTTATGCTGACCTATGTCCATGTGACTGACGCCCATCTCCAACCACACACTGCAGCACAGACAAGCCACGGTCAAGGATTGCCAAGGTCTCACCCCACCGTCTATTCATGACCTCAGTATTTTGATGTGTGGCCTCAACAAGTTCATGAATGTCGCCACATAAATCAGGAAGGGTTGTATCCACCACCCTGTGAATTTGTCTGGTGTGATGTTCATTACATGCCTGTGTATCCATGACAGCCCAAAACATGCATTTGGTGACTCCTGTTGTGGCACTTGTGACAGCATTTTGATGAGCAGTGGTCTTCCTGCAAGCACCCTTGTCCATCCACCTGTGTGGGGCCTTGCCTGCACTCTGGCTATGGCCAGTGTCCACACTCATACCTGCCATAGTCACCACACTAGCCTGTTCAATGTCACCACCTACCAACTGTCCATCATCTGTGGCTACTGGCAACGGGGTATGTGTGGGCATTGTCACTGTGTGCGGGGATGGTGTGGACAAGAGTGGGATGCCAACTAATGGCATAAATTCAGCCCCTGACAACCTCACCTGTACCTCACTACTCCTATCAACATTGTTAGAGTCTGCAGAGATAATGGCATCAGTTTCTAAACGGGAGGGAACCCAAAACCCATCACCACCTGTGAGGGGATGATAACATATGTACATTAATACCTGCACTCTGAGGTTGGCTAGTACACACACACACACACACACACACACACACACACACACACACACACACACACACACACACACGTACAGGTGAAGTGGCACAAATCTGTTACACAGACCACACAGTACCCAAATGTTGACACGCATGACACATGGCCCTCAACATCATGCATTGCAGCCAATTTTACTACATGTAACTAACAATATAGAGCTCTGGGATACGTGATTAGTGTTAGTATATGATGGCCCTTCCCCAGCACAGACTGCACCCATGTATACATCATTGCTGTTCACTTGTATAGCACAGTGGCAAGTACTATAGAACATACCTCACAACTGTAAAGATCCTCGCAGGATGTATAGATGTCTTGCTCATATGTTTGCTCTGTTTCTCACAACCCCTGTGTTTCAAAGATACATAACTGGGATAATCTGAGGAGTGACATCACTGATTAATGACATACATTACAGTGTCAGACTGCCAAACCAGCAGTAAATGTATGGTCACACAATTCCTGTTACACCGCCAACCTTCTAAGCTTACAGTGGATATGATAAGTGTACACAACCCTGTTAGCATGCCATGTTCTTGTAATATATGAGATGACACCGCAATAATGCAGTCAAATATGTAACCCACCTTTCATGTGATTTATGACCTGTGCAATCCAATCGATAAACGAACAGATGTGTTACATGTAAAATATAATGACTGAAATATGATCATTATGGTGTTTGCATAAGTGTGCACACCCTTAAAATGATACTTTGTTGAAGCACCTTGTAAATGACTTACAACATTCATTCTTCTTGTGAAGGTGTATATCAGCATGGCACATCTTGACTTGGCATTATTTTGCTAATCTTCCTTGCAAAGGTCATGTAACTCTGTCAGATTGCAAGGGCAGCTCATGTGCACACCCCTCATCAGGCCACACTGGGGTATTTCTATCTGGTGTAGGTCTAGGCTCTGGCTGGGCCAATCCATAACCATTAGTGTGTTCAGGTGGATACTTTCTTAGGTAACTTTGGGTATATGCTTTGGGTCTTTGTCATGTTGAAGGCAGACACTCCTCCCCATCCTCAGTGTTCTTGCAGACGCCTGATGAATTTTGGCCAGACGTGGGCGTTATTTGGAACTGTTCTGAATTAGCACCACTGTGACTACAGGCCCAGTTCTGGCTTTGGAACAGCATCCTTACAGGAGGTCACTGCTACCAGTGTGACTCACCATGGGGATGTTGGTGTTAGGTTAAGAGCGGTGTTGCTTGTGCATCACATATACCTTTTGGTATTATGGCTGTGAGGTTAATCCATAGTCTTATTACACCATAACACATTTTCACACATGCCTTTGGGAGACTTGATGTGCTGTATTGCAAATTGTATCCACCCCTGGATGTTTTTTGGTCTGGGGAAATGCTTCCATCTTCTGACCATACCTCATAGGCCAGACGTATGCAGTGTACGGGAGAGTATTCTCACATGTAGTACACATCAGTACTTGCAAGAGATTCCTGCAACTCCCTCAGTGTTGCTATATGTCTCCTGGCAGCCTCCCTGACCAGGTTTTGATATGTCTTGTTATCATTTCTGGAGGGACGTCAGGTTCTTTAAAACAACACTGTTGTCCCATACTAAGTCCATCTTTTGACAACTTTCTCCACTGTGTTCCATGGTGTATGCAATGCTGTGGTAATGTTGTACTCTACCCTTGATGGATACCTTTCAGATATGAGATCCGTTTGCTGCTTTGTAAGCTGTCTACAAGCCATGGCGGTTGTTGTTGTAGGCAACTGAGTGAATGTCATGAATATCCTGCTTGGACAGCAGACTGTTATTTGGTGTTACTCAGAGTGCCTTTACTTGATGTCAGGTATGTTCCAAAGCAGACTGAATGCTGTCAGTAAATCACAAGCTGTTGCAATTAAGTAGTATTTGAAGGGTGTGCACACATATGCATCCAGCTTATTGTAAGGTTTGTATACTCCATAATTTGGTGCCCAACAGGTTGATTGGTTTTACAACTGTACTGTACATATCATAGGTCACACTACAGTTTGGAAAAGGTGTGGAGTGACATATTGTGGTCTCAATTTGTACATATATCACAATCACCTGGCATCTTAACAGGGGTGTCTACACTGTTTATATCCACTGTATGAGAGCAATGTTTTACACATGTCCCTACTTTAGGTCATTTCTCCCCCCATCCTGTTGGTCTCTGTCCAGAAGTCTTGCACTGACAGATTATGAGGTATGCTACATGGATGTTACATTCTCTTCAGATAGGCTGACCACTGTGATGCAATGCAGTTAATCCCACCACAAGTGAACATGCACATAAAGCAATGTGGCTATGAGTGACAGTTTTGTGCATGGTATGTTGCATGGCCTTCACATGTCTGGGGTATTGGCAAAAAACAGCAGAACAATTCCATACTCACCAGCTTCAGGCTGCCGTCCCACATGCAGACCGGGTGGACCTTGGTAGTTGTGGGAGAAAAGTATTGTCAGCAGACTCACATGTGACATTGGTACAGGATGGATGCAGCATGTCTGCACATTTATAGTACAACCCCCAATACTACACAATCTGCTGTCCTTTTGCCATAGATGTGTACTTATGTGCATTAGAAAACCCCATCCACAGCTGCAATATGACCTGACACATGCATGTAGATACTCTTTAAGTATAAGTATGTCTGCTACACTAGTCTAGTAATCTCCACTGTGGCCTTACTTGCACACTCCTCATCCATTGTCTGGGTGCCACTCACCTCCAGCATGTGGGGGGGTCTGTAACCTGATGTTGTACTGGGATGAGTGCCTCAAGGTTAGTGAAGAGCTCCTCAGTGGGTGAAAGTGGGGGCTGCATGGCTGGGTCCCCACCTGTGGCTGTGTGGTCCCCGGCCACTGCAGCAGCCCTTTGCCGGGCATGGTGTATGAGGTCATTTGCACGATTCCTGACCTGCTTATATGTACCTGTGTGCAGGCCAGCATCATTTACCCTGCGGACTAGGTCATCCCACTGGCTGGTCCTCTCCCACAGATGTTGCTGGCTCCAGCGAAACGTTATGGCATGGTTCTGTAGTATGTCTTCTATGATTATATTTGTTTCAGCCACCGAGAAAGTAGACCTTTGTTGATGTGACATTGCACCTGAAAGACATAAAAAGGGAAACACATCACAGGACCTCATAAATTTGGCAACAGTATGCACAGAACCTGCACAGCTGCATTGAATACCAGTAGCCACCACTCACAACCACAATATACCCCTATAATATATCAGCACTGTATCTGCTTGCATTGCACTGCTGGTTCTGATGTGTCATATTACCCCCCAATGAGGGCTAGTTAATTTCATAATCCTCTACTCTTCATTCATGTCTGTATAGAGGGATGACACTGGCCATCTTCGATGTGGATGGGGTGTGGATGGTGCCAAGTCTTGGTGTGTAATGGAGCTGGGAGCACATGCCTGAGCTCATGTAGGATGCGGACAGGGATGTTATCAGGTCCATGGATACTTATGTTTGTTGCCTTCCAGTAGGCAATATGCACCTGCTCACTGGTGATGAGAGGAGGGGTGTGGATGCTGTGCATATCCACCTATAGTGATGTTGAGCCAGGGGGTGATGTTTGCCTTAAATCTATCTGCAGCAGGTTGGCTGTAGCTATGTTGTGCGTGTATGCAGTCTGATTAACCCCCGTTACAGTGTAGGTTGGTTTGTTGCCTCTGAGATTGCAGTCATATGTGAAGATGGCCTTGGGATTGGCCCTGGTGGATGTGTCCAATTTGTACTCATAGCTAGCCTTACAGTACTCCACCTGTGAGCTTATATGCTTGACCAGACAAAGGCTGACTTGATGCCAAGTTGGTGCCAGCTCCTAATTTGCCCTGTTCAGCCAATATAGGGACCAAGTCTGTGGTTTGTGTATTGCTGCTGTCCAGGAAAGGGGATTACTCTACTTTGATGGAGGCAGGTTTTACAAGTAAGGCATTGCTGAGTCCATACAGCTATGTTGATGTTCATATAGCTGTTTCTAGTAGGCATGGACAGACAGTCATAACACAACTGGACACCAAACAGATAATTATGCTTATTGTAGTACCCATGGCTGTGTCAGGGAAATGCAACAACCAGTAGCTGTTGAACTGTTACCCTGTTGGATGCACAGTAACTAAGATTACACATGCATACAGCATGTACTGCTTATTTAACTGACATTTTGCATCCCATGTCTGTTGTTATGAGGTGGCCAGATACACCTACTCATACTGACATGTGCAAGGTAATACCTGATATACATTTCTGTTCTATGTTAGTATGGCACACTGTATTCACACTCTTGCTGCCCAGTGATCCCTCTCAACCCGTTAGAGCAGGACATCTGCAGGATGCCACACATACATGTGGGGCAATGGGACATAATTAGTGACACTGACTTAATATTGCTGCAACACACTTGAGTCATTCAATAGCACACTAGCCTTTGCATTGACAGACATACCCTGGAGGATGTCCAACACTCATATGGCAGGAAGAGAGGAGAAAGGCTAGGAGTGTGGTAGTTAGAGTAAGAGCTTTTAATGTTGGCAGTATGACTGGTATAGGGACAGAGCTAGCTGATATGATGGTCATAAGAAGGTGGATATATTGCATGTGCAAGTGAACAGATGGAAGGGGAGTATGGCTAGGTGTATCTGAGCCAGGTGACAATTGTGCTATCAGGGTGTGGATAGGAGGGGAAAGGGGGTAGGAGTTATTCTGATGGAACAGTATGCCAAGGGTGTTTTTGGAGGATGACATGAGTGTTTGATAGAGTGATGTTTATGAATCTGGAAATGGACGGTGTAATGATGAATGTTGCTAGTGAATATGCTATGCAAGTTGCTTGTGTGATGGATGAAAAAGATATGTGAAGTCAGCTAGATGCCATGGTGATGACTGTACCTGAGGATGAGAGAGTGGTGATTGCAGCAGATTTCAATGGCCATGCTGGTGAAGGGAACAGAGGGGATGTGGAAGGGATAGGTATGTATGGTGTTAAGTAAAGGACTGCAGACAGTGAGATGGTAGTGGATTTTACAAAAAGGATGGACATGGCTGTGGTGAAGACATACTATAACAAGAGGGAGGAGCTTAGGGTTACATACAAGAGTGGAGGGAGATGCACACAGGTGGAATATATCCAATGAAGGAGGGCCAGTTTGAAGGAGATTGGAGACTGTAAAGTGGTGACAGGGGAAAGTGTAGTTAGGCAGCAGAGACTGTTGGTCTGTAAGATGATGTTGATGATCAAGAGGAGGAGAGTGAGGGCAGCACCAAGGATCAGATGATGGGAACCAGAAAAGGGTGATTTTGAGGTGGAGTTCAGGTAAGAGTTAAGACAGGCACTGTGTGGCAGTGATGATTTATGAAATATCTGGGTAAGTACAGCAGACATAGTAAGGGAGACAGCTAGAAATTTGCTTGGTGTGACGTGGATGGAGGAAGGAGTACAGTGACACTTGATGGTGGAATGAGGTAGTACAGAACAGTATACAGAGAAAGAGGTTGGGGATGAAGGAGTGGAATTGTCAGAGAGATGAGATAAGTAGACAGGAGTATGAGGAGATTAGGTGCATGGCAAAGAGAGGGGTGACAAAGGCTAAGGATGAGGCATATGACAACTTGTATGACAGGTTGGACAATAAGGAGTGATGACAGGACTTGTACCAGTTGACTAGACAGAGGGTCTGAGCCAGGAAAGATGTGTAGCAGATAAGGGTGATAAAGGATAATGAGGGAAATGTACTCACAAGCAAGGAGAGTGTGTTACACAGATGGAGAGAGTACTTTGAGAGGCTGATGAATAAAGAGAATGAGAGAGAGAGGGTTGGGTGATGTAGATATGGTGAATCAGGAAGTGCAACGGCTTACCAAAGAGGAAGTAAGGATAGCTATGAAGAGGATGAATACTGGATACCCTGTTGGTCCACATGGCATACCTGTGGTAGCATGGAGGCATTTAGGGGAAATGGCAGTGGTGTTTTTCACCAGCTTGTTTAATGATATCATGGAAAGTGAGAGGTTGCATGTGGAGTGGAGAGAAAGTGTTGGTGTATCATTTGAAGAATAAGGTTAATGTGCAGAGCTGTAGTAACTACAGAGGGATAACATTAATTAGTCACAGCATGAAGTCATGGGAAAGAGTAGTGGGAGCAAGGTTAAGCAGGGCAGTGATGAGTAGTGGTCAGCAGTATGCTGTCATGCCAGGTAAGGGCACTACAGATGTGATGTTTGTTCTGAGAGTATTGATGGAGTAGTACAGAGAAGGTCTGGAGTTGCTTTGTGTCTTTCTGGATGTAGAGAAAGCAAATAACAGGGTGCCTAAAGGGGAGTTGTGGTATTGTATGAGGAAGTCATGAGTGGCAGAGATATATGTAAGAGTGGTACAGGATATGTACAATGGTGGTGTGACAGCAGTGAGGTCTGTGGTGGCAGTGGCAGAAGTGTTTGAGGTGGAGGTGGGATGACATCAGGGATCAGCTGTGAGGCCTTTCTCATTTGCAATGGTGATGGACAGGTTGACAGACAAGATCATACAGGAGTCCCTGCTAAGTATGATGCTTGCAGATGACATTGTGATCTGTACTGAGAGTAGGGTACAGAATTAGGAGACCCTGTAGAGGTGGAGATATGCTCTAGAGAGGAGAGGAATGAAGGTCCACAGGACTAGGACAGCATATCTGTGTGTGAATGAGAGGGAGGGTAGTGGAATGGTGAGGATGCAGGGAGTAGAGTTGGCAATGGGGGATGTGCATAAATGATTGGGATCAACATTTCAGAGTAATAACGACTGTGGAGGGCAGGTGAAGAAGAGAGTACAGCCAAGATAGAGAGGGTGGAGAAGAGTGGTAGTACTGATTTGTGACAGACGAGTACCAGTAACAGTGAAAGGGAAGGTCTACAACAGGGTAGTGAGACCAGCTGTGTTATATTGGTTGGGGACAGTGTCATAGACAAAAAGGCAGGAGTCAGAGTTGGACATGGCAGAGTTACAGATGTTATGATTTGCACTGGTCGTGAAGAGGGTGGACAGGATTAGCAATGTGTATATGACAGGGTCAGGCCATGTTGGTCGGTTTTGAGACAAAGCCAGAGAGGCAAGATTACATCAGTTTGGACATGTGCTGCAGAGGGATGCCGAGTATATTATGAAAAGGATGGCAAGGATAGTGCTGCCAGGTGAGAGGAAAGGAGGAAGGCCTGAGATAAGGTTCCTGGATGTGATGAGAAAGGACATGCAGGTGGTTGGTGTGACAGAGCAGGATGCAGAGGACAGGCAGAAATGGCAACAGATGATCCATTGTGGCGACCCCTACCAGGAACAACCAGAAGAAAAAGAAGGAGATGTTGCAATGTCAGTCTTAACACAACTGTATGAGTAAATGACTACAAATATGAGGTACATATATGGTCAGTGTGCATAACACTGGACAGGTTAATGGTGTAATCTCAGTATATCACAAGCAGTTCAACACACACATGTACAACAGTACTTTACTATGCAAATACCATGTATAGGTCTCTCACATTTCTGAGACAACCAAGTATATCATAGTTGTATTCACAAGTAAGATATGGATATGTACAACATCCCAGTAGCAGGCCTAGCATTGTCACAGTCAGTATTGTTCAACACACACTGCAGTAGTAGTCATATGTGAGCCATCCTTTCCTAGGGTGACTCAGGGGCCTGACCTATGATCTATGTCACTGCAGACAGACCCAGATGCTATGGCCATATGTTCTGATCAGCAATATATCAGTACATCAAGTCTTGTTGAGACATATATGTTACAGTTCCGATTTTCCATTCTTACATAACCCCTACTGCAGTCCACGACATGCTTACTTGTTTGACATACCTGTTTATTTTATTCAAGTGTAGGTGGCTATGTCCTGCTTGTTTTTTATGTTTCTTTTGACTGTTTCTCTCTCTCTCACTCCCTCTCTCTCTGTCTCTCAAGGATGTAGGGTGTACATCTGGTTTGCATGGGCAGCAGCTTGCCTTTTGTAGGTAATGCTCATGAGCAGCTGATGGCCTGTGCACCAGTTTGGTATCCTCCACTTGATAAGTGCATGCAGGACAGCTGTGTTGTTATTGATATAGCCAATGGGATGGCAACACACTCCAATCGTTTGTACATCATGTGAGCATTGGCCCTTTTCCTTGGGTCTATGTTAAATGTTCGAACATCCAAAATGTCGGACATTACATGGTCGAGACCAAATGTTCGACATTTGGATGTTCGAACATAAAAAAAAAAAGAAAACACAGAAAAATACACTTTAACAGTGTAGGCAGGGGGGCAAGCCCCCCTGCACCCCTGCATGGGGGGCTGCACCCCCCCACACCGCCCCTACTTAAATATACCAACTCCGCGACCGCACTTCAGTGCAGAAAAGGGAAATTCTCCCTATCTGCATCGTACAGTGCCATTGAAAGTCTATCTTTCAGCACTCAAAATTTAGAATGTTTGGTCTCGACCATGTAACATTCGAAATTTTGAGCGTTCGAAGATTTGACAGGTACCCTTTTCCTTGCCAGTGAGGAGGACTTCATGGAGGTGTATGAACAACAGCATTACAGAGGGTATTTGGAAATACCTCTTACAACCAAAACTGTGGAGACAGGCCAAAATAATGGGGAAGAATGTTCCACACATAAGGGCAGAATGTAAGTATTGCTGTTATACATTTGGAGTAATGCAAGTCTAACAGGGTTTGTGTGGACATGGATTTCCTTGGTGATTTTAACTCTGACAGTGTTATGTGGTTGACATAACTCTCACCTGTATGTCTATCCACAGAATGGCCAGAATTTGGACTCCTATGTTTGGTGTGTTCCTCAGACATTTTTTGTCTTTGGAAATTCAGTAGCATACTCTGGGGATTGCAGTCAGTAACTGCTAACATACGTTTGTGTTTCTGACCTCACATCTCTCAGAAAAGATATGCTACAGTTAACCCTGTTACAACAGCAACATTCTCAGTTTTATAACAACAATATTTTAAATATGCCCTTGTTTTTGGGCCTCTGTCCCACAATTATGTCAGGCTTTGTCCAGATGTCATGCACTAAGAGGTTGATAGGTATGGTATGTGATATTTTTAGTATCAGGCTGCCAGACATGTTATGTGGAAGAGGCTTTATATATGAGGGGAAAGCCTGGATATCCTGTGGGACTCTGTACAGTTTAGAGGTTTGCATATTTCTGGCAATTGTTGACAGACTTTCAGGATTGTGTAACAGCGTATTGTGTCAATGTTATTTGGCCTGTGTAGGGAGGGGGTGTGGATGTTCATAGGTTCATAGGCTCATAGTTGGTACTAGGCTATCAACCATAGGGTCTATACAAGCCTATCCATAACAATTCCCTGGATATTTCTTCCCACAATATTTACTTCCCTGGGCCCCTGTCTAACAGGACAACTGACATGATTCCCGGGGTGAATTTCCTATCTCCCATCCAGTTGTCAAGGTTACATTTGAAGAGGGCCAAGGAGACGCTCTGCTTGACATCTATGAGCAGTCTATTCCAGAGTATGGGGAGTCTCAGGGTCAGGAACCTATCCCTCCAGCATGTTTTCTTCATTGTGATGACAAGGTTTAGATCCCTGGAGCATGTGGCTCTGAGGGATTGGGATTTATTTATGTGGAGCATGTCCAACAGCTCAGGATTTGACATGACCTCATATGTTAAGCAGAGATTGCCTTTGAGTAGATGATATACCACAGAGTATAGCTGGAGTTTTTTTAGATGGTCAGCATAGGGCATCTGCTTTAGGCCTGTGATTCTTTTAGTTAGGTATTTCTGTGGCCTTTCCAGCTGTTGCAGATGTCTTGTGAGATACATCCCAAATGGGGCAGTGTACTCTATAATGGGTCTAATGAGGGATGAGTACAGTGGGACAATGACCTCTTTTTTCTGGATGAAAAACCCTTAGTGATGAGGTGCACCACATAGAAGGATTTCCTGACTGTTGTGGTGATGTGGTTATCAAAGATGAGACCACTGTCCACATGTGTCCCTAAGTCTCTCAACACACTTTCAGTGTTTAGTGTACTGCCACCTATGTGGTAATTCATGGGTACATGTTTTTTCCCAAAGGGGATAATTATACATTTCTTGGCATTAAGCTTGAGCCCATGGCTCTGGCACCAAGCATCTGTTTCTGCAAGGTCCTTTTGTAGAATATCCACATCATTTGGGGATTCAGTAATGGCTCTGCAAACTTTTTTAGCCGGAGTCCCTTAGTGTTGGCCTGTACTTCAGAGAAGTAGATGCCAAACAAGAGTGGTCCCAGGACTGAACCCTGGGGTACTCCACTTGTTACTTGTCTGGAGATGGATTTGGATTCAGCTACTTTTACAGTATGGGTTCTGACAGTAAGCCAGTTGGCAACCCATCGAGTGATGTAGGGATTTATGCCCAGCTTAGTAAGTATATCTATGATTCCATAGTGAGGGATGGTGTTGAAGGCCTTGGTGAGGTCCAGATAGGCTGTGTGAACTGCCTTACCCTCATCCACATCTCTGGAGACTAATTCAAAGAAGTCAATCAAGTTCAGGAGACAAAATTGGCCCGTTCATGAACCCAAACTGGGTGGGGTCTAGTGTTTGAAGGTTGCCAATGTCTTTGTTTATAAGTTCCATGATAATGCATTCCATGCCCTTACAGATCAGGCTCATCAGACTGATAGGATGGTAGTTCCTGGGATCCAAGGTGGATCCCCCCTTGTGGAGTGGGATAACTGTAGCTGTGCGCCACTCAGTGGGCACGAAGCCTGAGGTGAAGCTATGATTAAACATAACACTTAGGTGAGGTGCCAGTTCATTTTGTAGTTCATGTAGTACAATTCCCGGGATGTCATCTGATCCCATGGATGCTGTATTCTTAGCTTTGGAGAATGCAGTTTCTACCTGTGTGGTCATGATTACCAGAATTTGGCAATCTTTCAGTATAGAGATGGGCCCTTTAGAGGGTGAAAGGGGGTGAAGTTGGCACTAAATCAATCTGCCAGGATATTGGCAATATCCTTGGGATCAGTATATTTAATGCCTTTCTGTTGTAGCTCAGAGCAGATCTGAGCATTGCCATTTAGATTCTTGACATAACTATAGAATGTCTTGTGGTTGTCTTTGGAATCTTTGGCAATTTTTTTTTCGTAACTAGCTTTGGAGGATTTTATGAGGGATCTCAGCTTCTTACTGAGGTTGGTAAGGGAGTTGTTTGCATCTTGGGATTTTCCTCTTTTCTGCAACAGTTTCTTCCTTCTGTTGTATAGTTTGTTTATGGCAGGGGACCACCAGATTGGCTTCCTTTTTTTGGAGGAGAGCATCTTGGTTCTATTTGGGATGGCATGATTCATGCACGAGTGGATGTGCTCATACAGTGCCTTAGTGTAGGATTCAGCAGTCGAACTTTCAGCTTCTGCCTGCATGGGAGTCATGAAGTTTGTCACTTCTGACTTGAGTAGCATGAAGCTGGCTTTGGAGAAGTTTTTTACAGAGGTTTCCTTACAGGGGGGTGGGGGTGGGATGTGGATATCAAAGGTAATTTGCTTATGGTCAGACCTGACCAATGAGGGGGTGACCACTGGTGTGGAGCACCTATCTCCCATATTGATAATGACCAGGTCTAGGATATTGGAGCCCCTGGTGGGACAATGGATTAGTTGATCCAGGGCATTGGAATTTATGAACTCCAAGAACCATTGGGAAAAGGTGTTGGTACCCGAGTAGTTTTCCCAGTTAATGGCAGAGTAGTTGAAGTCACCCAGTTTTAGGGTCTTTGGTTGTATCTTAATATTTTCCAGTATGTTTAGAAAGTTGTAGTGGGAATCTTGGGGCATGGTGGGGGATCTGTAGCAAGCTACAGTTTGGATTGCAGTCTTACCTAGTGTTAGTTGCACCTGGAGAATTTTGGATGCATTGTGTTGAGCAACTAGCCTGGAGGTGTGAATATCCTTGGTGAATTTGGACACTCCTCCACCTTTAGTGTTTCGGTCTTGGTTTAGTGGCAGAAAAATGTGTTAAGAGTTGTAGCCTTGTATTGCAGGGGTGCTCACTGGAGCCTTGAACCAGGTCTCAGTTACTGCACAGATATCGATGTTCTCCATTTTTAGGAGTGCCGAAAGAGAGTGCATTTTGAGGTTTAGACTTCTAGTATTGAGTAGCATTACCTTCAGATTTTGCATACTTGTACCTGTTACAGTGGTAGTTTTGTCCTTTGAGTCTTGCCTAAAAAAGGCACTATAGGGGTGGCAAGAGCTTTAGCCAGTAACCTGAATCCCTCAGAAACTGTATGTTAAACAACTTCTTTTATTCTACCCACTTTCTAAGGGTTTATCAGAGCAATATTTAAATTTGTCCCTATTTAGGGCCTTTGTCTCCTCATTACTTTTGGCTTTGCCCAGATTTCTTGTGCTGAGAGGTTGAGAGGTATGAGTGCCATACGGCACTTTAGCAATGCAGGGTGTGTGTCACAGAACCTGTAACACACCCCCTGCATTGCTTCCTTATTGCCATTTTGATTTCAGTGTCTGCAGACACCGAAATGATCATTTCATGATTTCAGTGTCCGCAGACACTGAAATACTGGCAGAATATTGGAGCAAAGCTCTAATATTATGCCAGTTCAGCTTAGAAAGTGCCGTATGTTACTTTCTGAGTGCAGGAAGAGTGTTTAGTGTCCGTGCACTACAAGGACATGGCCCCTGCACTCGTTCATGGTTCGTGTCCATGTAGGTTAAACAGCAGCATGCCTTTATGCATATGCAAGGCATGCTGCTATTCTACATGATGGAAATGCCATCTGTAAAGAGAATATGGAAGAATGACAAAGTGAACTAGTTTGGAATTTATCTTCTTATGTTTTAACAGAGACTGATTATAAACTTTTGTCAAAAGGACTTTTGTTTATCCCTACACAATGGGCTGATTTTACAGAGGTAATATTAAACTTAAAAATATTTACAAGAAATCTAATGTTAAAATTAAGTTTTAAAAATAATATGAATGACAATTTAGCACAAAATATTGCAATGTTTGTTTTAAAAAAAGAGTGCATATACACCGAACTTTATTCCACTTGTAGCTGCCTTTGAAATGTCATGTATTGATGAACTACGCAAAATATATAAACTGAATGTGAAAAGTAACTGTGGATATTGTAGTTTAACAAGAGATGAGTTTAATTCTCTATGTAGTTTACAAAATAATAAAGATATCACCATTAAGTTAGTTGATAAAGGTGAACCTATAGTAGTCTTTGGTGCATTATGGTATGAAACTGAAATGTGTACATTATTAGCTGATACTGTTTTTTATCGTAAAATTAACAAGACACATGTTGACTATATGATACATACTGTTCATTCTAAATTGAACTCCTTGTTTATTAATGGTGCTATTGATAGGTCTTTGACTATTTAAAGATAGATAAGTCACTTATACCAATTATTTATGGTCTTCCTAAATTACATAAAAACCCTGTTCACCCACCACTATGCCCTATTGTTTCTGGACGTCAGTGTTGCGCTGAATCTATCTCTATATTTATTGAGAAAACTTTCAGACTGTTTTTGGACTCTAATGTCTATATTTTAAAAGATACTAGGCATTTTTACAAAACTTATTTTCTTATACAAATGGATGGATTTTTGGTGCCAATTTCTTATTGGCTACTTTTGATGTTAAATTACTCTTTACGGTCATTCCAAATGAAGCAGGACTTAAAAACATTAGACATTATTTGAATGAACTTACTAATATTACAGCTGACAAGACTGATTCATACTGTGTTTTCTTGCAATTGGTATTGGAAAACAATGTTTTTTTGTTTAATGATGTGTACTGTTGGCAGAGGAATGGCGTAGCTATGAGCACTTCGTGTGCCAACAGCTACACCAATATGGTAATGGCTATTTGGGAATTTGACCATGTTATTAATGGGCCCTTAAGTCAATCAATAATCTTCTATTGAAGATTTGTTGATGATGTCTTTTTAGTTTGGGGTAGAAGTGTGGAAGAATTACATGCTTTTGAATATTACATCAATTCTAGTACTTCATACCTTCACTTTTCTTGCAAATATTCAGATAAGAGTATTGATTTTTTTGGATGTGAGGGTCATTATTAATGAAGAAGGTCACATTTATATTCAACTTTATAGAAAGCCATGCCACTGTAACCATCTACATTTTCATGATAGTATGCATCCACCACAGGTGTTTAGGACATCTAGACTAAATGTTACTGATGCTGACTTTTTGAGCCAAGCAGAGGTCTATCTAGATCATTTGTAGAGAGATGGTATTTTGAACATGATATCAAACATGATACCCACTCGGGCATTGTTGACAAACTCAAGAAGTTAGGTATAAACCCGTATGTCACTCAGTGGATAGCCAACTGGCTCACAGACAAGACCCAGGAAGTTAGAACTGGGGAGTCTACCTCTACAAAGAGGCCAGTCACAAGTGGAGTCCCTCAGGGATCGGGCCTTGGACTGCTTCTTTTTGTCATCTACTTCTCAGAAGTCAAGGCCAATGTCAGTGCTCTCTGGCTGACTAAATTTGCAGATGATTGCAAATTAGGAACCATCATTGAATCTCACACAGACACAAATATTCTCCAGGAAGGGCTGATACAGACAAACAACTGGTGTCAGAGTCATGGACTAGAACTACATGCCAAGAAATGCATAAAAGTATTCTTTGGGAAGTCGTCCATCACTGGTAACTATCATATTGACAATACACCCCTTAGAGTTGACCCAGTAGTCAGGGACTTAGGGACACAACTAGACAGCAATCTAGCCTTTGATTATCATGTGTCTATGATGAGGAAATCATTCTAGGTTGCGCAACTTATAAACAAAGGTATGGCATCTAAGTCCAAGGAAGTCATTGTTCCACTGTATTTGGCATTCATCAGACCTATCACTGAGTACAATGCCCCCTTCGGTGTGTACCTAACTAGGCATATCCAACAAATGGAATGTCCACAGAGGTTCCTCACTAAAAGAATACAGGGTGTAACAAATATGAACTATGCAGACCACCTCAAGGCCCTATCCCTGTATTCTGTCTCCTACATGCTTTTGAGCGGAGGTCTATGCCTGGCATACAGGCATTGTCAGACCCCACTCTGATGGACATCCTGCATATCGACAAAACAAACAGTACCAGAATTACCCATTCTAAAGACTTAAACCTTACCTGTGATATAAATAGGTCCCACTGGAGAGATAGGTATGTATCCCAGAGAATTCCCCATCCATGTAAATAGGGTTCCTCCCTAATCCAATTCAAATGCAACTTGGACAATTGGATGGGAAACCAGAAATACATCCCTGGTTTGGCACCTATGTCTCTGATGCAAACAGGTAACCTGTAAATGGCTCATCTCCCAGGCCCATGCTTACACTTATCAAAGGTATTAGAACTTGTCAAAGATTTGGGATGCATGGCTAGGCTTAAAAAGGTCCTTGTGGTCGTTAACCTAGTAAACACCTATGAACCTGTGAACATTTCACTGATGATGTAGCAGGCCTTAGAGACAGTATGGCTAGACCCTACTTTTCACATACTAGCTCAACTAAAAGTGATAACTTAAAGAAATCTAAAAGGAACCTTTTGAAAGTCCCCTTATATTATTCCAGTGATGTTGGTCATTATACTCAAGTATTAATGAAATTTTGGCCTATTTTGTGCACTGATGATGTGATAAGAGAGTTAGTGGGTGAACAGCTAGAATTTATATTTAAAAATATGAGATCTTTAAAGAGACAGCTATGTTATCCTAAGAAGTATGTACGTCAATATGACTTTACATACCATGTGGCAAATATAATTTTTGTATATATATATATATATATATATATATATATATATATATATATATATATATAGATAGATAGCGCTGGGATGTTTTTGCATCCAGACCAAAATAATAAAAAATATGTTTTCAATTTTGCTGCTACATATGAGTTTATTCATATTGTTTATTTGGCCCATTGTGTAATTTGTAAAGAAATGTATGTAGGTAAAACAGATAGGGCTTTTAGAAATAGGATTAGAGAACACGTATACCATATTAGCAATGGTACATTGAACAATGCCCTAGCCAAACATGTAAAAGATACTACAGCAGAGTATAGTCTTAAATTCTTACCTATTGGCAGGGTGTTTGAAAGTGAACGTGGTGGTGATGTGAGAGTTCTCACTGAACAGTTAGAAGCTAAATGGATTATTAGACGTAGAAGTGATTCTGGGCATGGAATTCATGATAACGTGCCTATTAAGCTTATGCTTAAAGCTCGACCACTTTTTAGGTAAAAATGTTTGTGCTTATTTACATTTTTTGTTGTTTATATATATATATATATATATATATATATATATATATATATATATATATATATATATATATATATATATAAATATATATATATATATAGATATTTACTTTTATATGTAGACATATGTTTATATATATTCTTTGCATATACATTTTTATATGTATTTGTATATGTTTTTTATGGTCTTTTTAAAAAGTATTTTGCCATTTTAAGTTTCATTTGTTCAGATGTTTTGATTGGTGGGTCCCAAACTGATTGGGGTATATACAGGTGATTTAATTATGTATTTTATTACATCAGACAAAGCAGTTGTACTGCAAAAGCTCTTATGCTCTTTGTTGGCAATAAAGTTTGAATATACTGGATCCTTCAGCTGTTTTTCAGTCTACATATTTTTTGGCAATTATCATACAGACATATGTTGTTCTGAAAATTCCTATACCCTCATTGTATAGTGAAGCATAACTGCTACTATATACCTGCCATATTATTTAGCTTGTTATTGTCCCATAACTGCCCTATATACAGAATGGCCAGTGATAACATAAAGCATCTGCTATGGGACTGTCTGAGGGCAATGGCTATATGATCAGTAGGCTAACGAAACAAAAAGTACTAGCAAGAGCCCCGCCCATGCTATACTTGCTTATTAACTATTAAATACCAACACAATTTTTATAATAGTGGTTAACTTGTACATTCTACTTAAACACTACTCTATCAGTAACTGAACAGTGAGACAGGCTCTTTCACATGATAATTCAAAACTATCAGTGCCGATATGTGTGAAGACAATACCACTATCAGTAAAGGTTATGAAATATGTGAGGAAAAGCTTTGCCTCCCTGCACCATCTTATTGATGCATGCTAATCCTAACCCTGTCCTTTCCCCTAACCTCAACTAGGGGTAGGCTGTCAGCTTACCTTAGGAAAACCATTTCTGCAGCACTGCCTCTACACAAGACACTCATAAAGATACCACATACAGTGCACACACACAAACACACATGCATGTGCACACGCAACTCTAAATGTATCCTTTTACACAGTTAGTACTCTAACCCTAACCCCAAACAACTCCATACACATTTCAATCCCAGAGCCAAAACTTTCAATACAAGTAAAAGTTTCAGCATTAGAATTGTAAAACCACACTTAAACCCACACATATTCGATCTTCCTTCTGTCAGTATCAGCAGCAATCCACATTGCAAACACTTAATAAATTTCCAAAATTGTAACTCTGTCAACAAAGCGCAGATTCAACAGCATAAATCACACAATCACACAGTCACACACACACACACACACACACACACACACACACACACACACACACATATATATATATATATATATATATATATATATATATATATATGTATATATATATATATATATAGTTTCAGCTCACAAGAGGGGCAACACTCATAAAAGCGAGCACTTTTTACTGATGGGAAAAAGTAAATGCTCAAATGAGCGAACATTCTTTTTAATTGTAGTTTTCCAGCAGCCTTTCATATGAGATCACATTGCAGAAGGATAACTCCTGAATTTCAAGTCTAAGAATTTGTCCTTACTCCCACTATTGTGGGATCCAGGAGTTGTTATATATAATTAAAAGAGGGTGCAGAGGTGCAGTTGTTTGCCCCTGAAAATAAAATTAGTTTTAGTTTCTTCTGTTTTAGATAATTTTATATTCACTCAAAAATGATCAATCTTTTTACATTTGTTCTTTTGAGCATTCGATATTTCACAAGAGATATAAAATAAATTAGATCCCTCTTGTATACTCTTGTCTATTGCAAACCTTTGGATCATCTACATAAGTGAATTCTAGTCCTTTCAGACCATCTGCAATGTCATTTTTAAAGATACTAAGATGACAGGTCTCAGTACACAATATGAATTTGCGTACATCATTTATTCACCATTAGGTTATGTGTTATTGTCATCAGTGACTGACTATATCACCAGTGTTTAGAGCAAGCCAGCAAACTTTGGTTCAGTCCAAGGGTTGTATAATTTATTTAGCATTGTTAAAATCTGGATTGCTCATATATGCAGCCCATATCTTTTCTAATAATATGGTTACCCGACAGAAATCTAAAACAACATTTTCGAAGAGTTTTTCATTGTTATTCTAGACTACCTCCCAAATGTTAATCCAAACAACCCATACTGTTAAACAAAACTACCTTAATCTCTTGTTCAAATATGCTGTAACAGTTTTAGCCAATATCTACCAAATACTGGTTTTAGCTATGTATAAAAGAAATAGAGTGAAATTATATTGTTTGAAAGATTGATGACTTCCATCAAATTTTGGCAATGGGTTACAGAATTCTATGGAAATAAATTTTTAGTGATGAGATGTCCAACAGTATCCAAATGAATGAACTGCAGTTCGATCATTTGCTCTGCCTCTTGGTTATATTGTTCAAGTAGCTAGTTGTTAATTTCCAGTGCTTCTTTTTTATGAGTCTTATGAAATGACATGGTCTCTGCCCTATTGCAGTCTTCAGATACTTTGCCCCTCATTGAGGTATTATGATAGCAGTTGTAAGTAAGGTAGTCGTATTATTTTTCATTGTGCTCCCTGAGGGGTGTCAAAGAACTGAGAAGTAATAAATCACAGAAATGTTATGAAGAATGAAGAGGAACACTAAACAGACATGATCCATCATCCCTGTTACGAAAGAGTTACATGTCTACGATTAAGAATGGGATTTTACTCAGAACTGTTAAAAGTATATGGAACATAAGTGTGGTGGTTTGAATGTTACTAGTAGTGGAGACTACAGTAGTTAGGTGGAGGATAGGCTGTTACATGGGCGGTGATGTAATGATTAGGGCTGTGTTGCAAAGACTGGAATAAATCCCCTATTACATAATGAGGCCACAAGCGAACAGGAGCCAGCATGACAGCAGTTCATCAAGGAAAGCGGACAAAGGAAAACTATTGCAAGAAGTTTGAAAGGCATGGAGTGCATATCTAAGGGATGCAAGAGGAGAGAATGAAAAATAGTAGCAATATTATTTAGGAAGGCACAGGAAGCTTCAAGCAAAACTAAGAGCGATTACTGCATCCAGCTAAGAAAAAGTAGTATAACAAATGTTTTCAAATGCAATGCTCAATGTGAAAAAAATCTTTCCAAGATTTTGTGAGAATAATTAGATCTTTGTCCATTGATATCAACATGTGAGGCAGAAGTGAAGAACTAGCCACACTACAAAAAAAAAAAAAAAAAAAAAGCACAGCAACTGCTAATTTTCTGTTTGTACTTGGGAGTGTGATTCTGAGGCACAGGGATGGAACATTTTAGCAGAGCATAGCTAATGTGACACCTGTATACTTAGCATGAATGGGGCAGTAGGGCTTTGATGTAGAAGTAAGTAGCACACTGTACTACAGCTGCACCATTGCAAGTATAAGACCTTAGCAATGGAGGAAAGGCTGACTGAAGTTAGGGACAATGGCCACCCTTAAGGGACCGTCTTGCTTCTGAAGAACTGACAATGCTAGAAAGTCAAAAATTGGCATGTTTTATGGGATAGAGGCTGCTATCACCTCCCCTTCTGATCCTACTTTGGATTATCTGTCATAGGAGGAGATACTTGGGGTCTACGTTATTAACATGTTATAAGGAGAAGACTCTCTTCATAGACTTAGAGGACCCAAGGAGAATAAGTTCATCAAAAGAAAAAAAGCTTTGCTTATTATAAGCTTTATTTCATACATAGGCATGACAGGATTGTTCTGCTCCTGAGTAGTGTGGTTATATCTCTGACAAAAACAATCTGTGTTACAGGCAAACATATTCTGATGACAGTAAAGTTCTGTGGTTAATATGTTCCATTTATGAGAAAAGAAATGTGTTGTCTGCGTATTTTATTTAACTAATTATTTGGCCATTGGCTAAGACTCTTTTGTAGCAACCCTTTTCAGACATAAGCTTGCTCCAAACAATGACATACAGTACTAGCAATGAAATTGATAGAGATGGGGAACTGGAGTGTGCAGTGTGTAAGCTTACAGTTAGTAATAAAACTGTAAGAAATACAGCAGTACAGTTACCTAGACAAACCTTTTGTATATATTAATGTAATTTTCATCATGTGTAGTAACACACGTACATTTGTTATGCCCCTTGAGATATTATCCTATTTAAGGTTTGGTTACAGTCAGCAGTATGTTTCAAGGCAGTGAAGTATACCGGACTCACTGGAACTGCATGGCAATGGAATATTGAAGAATAGCAAAGTGAACACACCATCCTTCTTTAAATAATCAACTTATAATGGGTCTATATGTTTGGATTTTGACTTGTATAATGATGGGTGGAGGAGAGTTTACTGTTAAAGAAAGTAATTTACATTTCCTTTCTTATCTTCTGACAATATGTTTCAAAGTGACATTACTGTCTCTTCATGCATCTGAATTCAGATTAAAGCTCTGTAAGATCTTGCATGCAGCCAATGGCATGCTATCAGCATTGGCAGCCTGCATTTAAGATCCAGTAAAAGCAGATCACAGACATCCCGGGAATCAAAGATAACCACTTCAGACATAACCACATCAGACAAAAGTGCAGTAAAAGAGAAAAATATATACAGAGTTTTGAACTTTAATATGACACTTTTGTATTCTATTGCTAATAAAATATTAACTTTTTTATAAAATTGTTGAGGTTTAAATAGAAATTCTGAAAGGCTACCTTGTTTTGCCATTGATGGGAATTTGTAAAGCATATTATTTTTCTGACTCTGAAATTTACCATGTATCGTATTCACTGACCTTCAGCTAACAGCTTCAGAATTCTGAGCAAAAAAATGGAATTTCTTAATTTCTTTAGATAGACATTCACACTAAAATACTGCAGAAAACACATACATTAATGTTGCATTTTTAATTCATGCATATAATTATGAACACACAGACACACAAACACACACACACACACACACACACAAATTAAAAATGCAACATTAACATATCTGTTGTCTGTAGTATGTGTGCTTTCTGGGAGGATTCATGCAAGTCTATATACATATCTGTATCTGTCAAGTGCTCTGATAGTTGTATCATTTACATTTTCATATGATGGTTAAATATGTAGGAGGTCTAATAAATGTCTGGTTTATATTGAAAATTTTCCTGCCAGCCTACTGTCCAAGACTGGATAAGTCATTTTTAAGCCATCAACTCCTAACCTGATCACACCATCATGTCACCAAACAAAACCTTTAGTTTCCCAGCACAACAGTATTACTTACTGCCTACTTGTGGATGTGTACAGCTACATTATACTTCATTTGTAGAAAAGGTATAAATGAAAGAGACAAAAGTGGCACAGCGCCAGATGCTAATTCCATATGTGATTTCACCCACACCCTATAAATACTGATGCAACCACCTATTCATTTCTATGCTGGGAAGCATAAGATACTAGACAAAGGCACACACAGATATCAGCATCAGACTGACACAGTATATAATTACCAGACCTGGTTACCAGAGGGAAATATTTTTAATGTGAGAGTGCTGTGAAATAATTCAGAAATGCTTTTTCCACAGTGCATGCCACAAACCAGACCACATGGGTAAAGCGTACTTACACTTTATCAGTTGTATTTTACTGTTCATTTTACACAGATAGAATTAGGGAATCCTAGAATGTACACGGCAGCTGGGCAATGTGGATATTTATACCTTGTCAGTGCCCACCCTTAGGCCATACATCCTTTTGCAAGGACAAATAGGCCAGTCATGATAGGGCAAATTTCTGAACAACTATCCAAATTATAACTCCTTTTTAAAGGAAGTTATTTTATAACATTGATTGATTTGGTCTGGAATTTGTTCCATACAAGTAGTAGTCATTGCTTGATGAATCTGTACCCCCACCTTGATTTTTTTTTTTTTTTTTGCTGAAGCAGGTTCAGATTTCTGGCCATTGTACTCAGTGGACTGTTTGATTTGTGGGTATGTAAGACATTTTGGGCTGGCAGATCCCTAATGTCCCAAAAAGCAAGGCACTGATGGCTCCTAAGGAGTCTATAGGATACTGAATACTGGAACAGAGTTTCCATCCTCTCCAGGTAGGACAAGTCATTAAGGTGTGAAATAGTTTTTGTTAGGAATCTTGGAGGCCTGATCTGGGAGGAATATGCAGAGGTAATCACTTTGGATCTAGAAGGGATAACCCTTTGAGATCTGCTGCAAAAGACAGAAGGATTTCCTAACCACTGTTGCAAAGTAAAGACCAAAGGTGAAGGAATTATCTACCTATGTTCCAAAATCTATCATAGCATCTTCATTTTGGAATGGTGTGGTATCTATACTATAAGAATGTTTGAGGGATTGTTTAGAAAATGTGACAATGTTGTTCTTTTTAGCATTTAGCCTTAGCTCATTTTCTGAACACTAGCTATTAACATGTATAAGTTCAAGTTGTAGCTTCTGCAAGTCAGAAGGAGATTTGATAAGACACCTAGTTTACAATTATTCACAAATTTGGCTAACCAGAGATCATCATTTTTGATTTGAAGATCACAGAAGTATATGCTGAATAGAAGAGATCATAGCAAAGATCCCTGAGAGACTTCATTGTTTACCTCCCTGCTCTGAGATAATGAACCCGCCATCTTCACTGTATGGGTTCTATCCTTCAGCCATTTTGTCATCCACCTAACTATACAGTGATAAGATTGGAGCACATTTGGATAATTAATTATGTTAGCATGTGGTACAGTATCAAATGCTTTTGTAAGGTCAAGATATATTGCATCGGCTTAGAGATGTTGTGAGTCGATATAATGTGGCTTGATGTAACATGTATGTATATGTATGTGTATATATATATATATATATATATATATATATATATATATATATATATATATATATATATATATATATATCTAGTGTATCAAAGAGCAGGCAGCAGTGGAGTACAATCTTAACTGCTACCGGTTTATTAAAAGTACCAGAAAGTACCAAGGTTAGTGCTTTTATTCTTAGTCACAACTTCGTTGGACAGCAGGGATTAAGAATGATATAATATCAGTTCCTAACCAACACCTTGCTTAAATAACAAAGAAGTTATTTTTGGTAGTTAAAACTATCTATAAAATAACAAAGACCTTTTTTTGACAAATAACATTGGTCATAAGTGTATTTCCAATACTGAATGAACTGATCACTACGAAACCTGTTTTAAAAGATAGGAGTTGGAAGTTTTTGCACATGGAGTTTTAAGAGATTTTCATATTCTAATGAAACTGAGTGTTGCTTGTTTTAAACTATTAATACTAGAAATGTGTGTTTCTAATCTTAGTTGTCTGATAATGATGATGATATCTATCTATCTAAATATATATATATATATATATATATATATATATATATATATATATATATATATATATATATATATATATATATATATATATATATATATATATATATATATATATATATATATATATATATAGACAGATATATGTATACTAAAATGATTGAAATAGCCAAATTTTAATGTTGCTAATATGTACAACAAAAGATCAACAAAAAAGGTGACACTTCACTTTGCATGCACCAAGAGACAACCTCAGAGCATGCAAGTTAAAAACATTATTATTTGCAGGATATTCCACACACACACGCACATGTCATAAGACAATGATCACTAACCTTCATTCAAGAATTAGCCTCTCCTGTGTTAGTAGCCAATTAAATACTGGAAGTTGCATAAAGTTCAGGGACCTTAACAAAACTACTGTTTCCAAATGTTTGAGTAGGACTACATGAGATGAACCAGTCAATGCAAACACAAGTCCTCTAAGCTATCCCACTGATGTAGACATAAAGTGTTTATCTACATGGTAGCAACCATGGATTTTGCTATAGCAGGGTCAAATCTCTGGCCATTGTGCTCAACGGACTGTTTGATTGGTGGGTATGTAAGAAATTTTGGGCTGATGGATTCCTAATAGCCTGAAAAGCAAGGCACTGATGGCTCCTAAGGAGTCTATAGGATACTGAATACTGGAACAGACTTTCCATCCTCTCTAGGTAGGTCAGGTCATTAAGGTCTGAAATAGTTTTTGTTAGGAATCTCGGAGGCCTGATCTGGGAGGAATATGCAGAGGTAATCACGTTGGATCTAGAAGGGATAACCCTTTGAAATCTGCTGCACCAGATAGAAGGATTTCCTAACCACTGTTGTAACATGAAGACCAATGGAGAAGGAATTATCTACTTATGTTCCAAAATCTATCATAGCATCTTCATTTTGGAATGGTGTGGTATCTATACTATAAGAATGCTTGAGGGATTGTTTACAAAATGTGACAATCCTGTTCTTTTTAGCATTTAGCCTTAGCTCATTTTCTGTACACTAGCTATTAACATGTATAAGTTCAAATTGTACCTTCTGCAAGTCAGAAGGAGATTTGATAAGAGATCTAGTTTACAATTATTCACAAATTTGGCTAAGCAGAGATCGTCATTTTTGATTTGAAGATCACAGAAGTATATGCTGAATAGAAGAGGGCATAGCAAAGATCCCTGAGAGACTTCATTGTTACCTTCCTGCTCTGTGATAATGCACCTGCCATCTTCACTGTATGGGTTCTATCCATCAGCCATTTTGTTATCTACCTAACTATACAGTGATAAGTTTAGAGCACATTTGGATAAGTAATTATGTTAGCATGTGGTCTGGTATCAAATGCTTTTGCAAGGTCAAGATATATTGCATCGGCTTGGAGATGTTGTGAGTCGATATAATGTGACTTGATGTAACGTGTATGTATATGTATATATATATATATATATATATATATATATATATATATATATAAATGCATCAAAGAACAGCTCAATGGAAACAGAAAATGGAACAGGAGCAGAATTATTCTGTTTGCGAACAGCAACTTAATCAAAAACTTCCATGTATTTATGGGAAAGGTGAATTTATACATGAGTTTTGCCTGCCATTAAATTTAAATTTAGTGAATGAATGAATGAATAACAAGCTAATTAAGTAGAACACTATGAAAGAAACGTCTGCTGTTTATCTTGCTTTCAGATAGTCAAATATCTATCACAATATGCAAATTACTCTCATTTATTTTTAATTTGATGAAACAAAAACTGCACAAGCAAAAATGTCAGTATTCTAGGGGCTCAATAAACCTTTTGGCAATTGTTGTTTCCTTCCTTTGCTGATTTTACAGTGACACCTTCTCTGTTTGGTAGTTTTTTGTAAAGTAAAGAAGCGAGAAATATATGTTAGATTGAAGTGGTTAACAAAGTGTGTGTAAAACTCATAAGCTGTTTCTCAGTAAACCTTATCAGAGACTATGTATTTCAGGAATGGGTTCATTCCTGGCTACCAGACTAAGGAGCCATTCAGAAGACTGGGGACAGAGAGTAATGAAAGGAATTTACTGTGAGGATTACAAGACAGGTGATTTGGAGGACATCCTGGAGATCAGTAGATTTCAGTAATATCTTTATAGAAGTACTACAGATATGGAGATTAGGAAGTTGTACCTTTTTCTACACAATATAAATCCTTGTAATGTGGTAGTCATTTGGGGATACAGAGCTAATGAACAGAAACCTTATAATAAATTTGTGGCACTTGATAAGCATATAGCATATGAGGTCAATGAACAGAAACCTTATAATAAATTTGTGGTACTTGATAAGCATATAGCATATGAGGTCAAAGTGAAAAAATCCATCTATGGATGGCCTACAGAAAATTTACCCCAGGGATTCCTTCTTTACTACTAATAGACAGATGCAGCTCCTAAACATATTATTCCATGTATAAGTCCCTTCCAATTATTTGTGGTATGATCCTAGTTATTTTCACTAGGGGTAATATATAATATTTGTGTCCATATTCACTCAGCGAATGCTTAAAATAGTGAATGCTGATTTATCGACCCTTTAAAAGCGAAAGCTTGAAATCCTGAAGACACGGAACAGCATTTTTTTTTCCCTGGGAAAAAGAATCGCTGAGCCGTTTTCGGGGCTTTGCTATTTCCTCCACTGCTGTGCGATCTCAGAGCTAGTATATTTAAGTATGGGGTGGGGGGGCACAGCATCAGGGGGTGTGGGGGTGAAGCCCCCCACTTTATTTAGTGTTTTGAAATTTTTTTTTTGTTTTTTTTTTGTGGATCACTTCTGTGTCTCTGCTCGACAGTGGCACAGGAAAATAACTTTCTTGGGTGGCGGAAGCCATGGAACCCTGTTGGCTAGGCTTATGTAGGCCCTTAGACCGATAGCCTAGTACCTACCTATGAACCTATGAACCTATCACTGTTCCGTATGTTCAGGTTTTTAAGCTTTCACTTTTAAAGGGTCGATAAATCAGTGTTCGTTATTTTAAGCATTCTCTGATTTAATACAGACCCTAATATTTGACCATGAGATGGCTAAGGCAAGTCTAACAAGATAGGACATGCCAATTAAAGCACCAAAAGGGAAACTAGCTACGCTTAAAATGTCCTATGAAGGCAGCTAGCCTTGTGCTCACCTATGAACCTATTAAAGTGCATTTTAATATGCTGATAATGTAGGGATAATTTGGCATACAGTGTATGTGTGAATGTGTGTGCTTGTGTGTGTGTATGTCTGCGCTTGTTTGCTGGATGGGATTGGATCACTAAGGAACTAGCAGGCCATGCCTGTGTTACAGGACAACATGGTAGGAAGGAAGACAAAATTGACGGCAGATAGTACATACAGACTGCAGTGTTGCAGGTGGCATGGGTGATGTCAATATGAAAGGCGATTTTAAGGCCTCATCTGCACAGTACTCAGTAGTGAGGGCTTGATGACAGGATGGATATGACATAGACAGAACATAAGTAGATTGTAGATGCTAAACAGAATACCTCATAATCTGAATGCAAAGCTTTATAAGGTAAGACTGAAGGACCTCAGTGTGCCTAGCATTTAACTTGAAGCAGATGAAGAATAATGAAAATGCTGGATTCAATTAAAATCAGACAATCATTTTCAGTACTAAACTCTAGTCTAACATGCTGCAACACTACTGTAAGAATATGTAGCAAGGGGTATGCATGGAGGTGAAGCCCACTTATGGACATGGGCTTCAGAGGGTGGTACATAAATGTATATTAGAAAACTCAGGGAGACCAGATGTTGGATGAATATAGTCTTGCTTCCTCTAAACTCATTTTAACTGGTCTGCCTTTAATTCATTTTTTGAATCGAATGCAGTGTAGAAAAATTTGCTGATAAGTTAAATATCACTACTTGCTACTACCACCTAAGAGTACACCAACCTGAATAGATCAAATTGCGTAGTATATTTTTTGTGCTATCCAGTGTTTAACAAGCAAATTCAGCACCGCTGTTTGGAAATCATTACCTGCTGATATATCAGCCCCTCCTCCCCCCAAAAAAATCGAACTCCTTAGAAATGTTCTTCTAATTTATGTACATATTGTGCATTTGTTCATGTCTGTTAAAGCTCCGCTTCTCTGTCCTAATAGTCTGTTCTGCACCTACTGAAAGGGCTATCTTCTCTGTATGATTTTATAAATTGTTATACATTCTTAGTTTTAAATATGCTCTTTCTTTATTGTAATGTCTTAAACATGGGACTTGCCAGAAAAGGGATTTTGAACCATCTAACTTACCTCATTAAAATTATAAAAATAAAATAGTAAAAAAAAAAAAAAAAAAAAAAAAAAAAAAAAAAAGAAAGAAAGAAACAACATTTTTAACCCAAATATAAGATATTTAAGAACAAAGGCTATATGAGCCCTAGGGTTTAACACTATGGAGCTTGTTAAGAATAGTCTATTTAAAGCTGACATATTTCACATTGCTTTGACCTATTGAAATCACCCAGATCTGCAAATTTGACTGCACTGGTTTTATCACTGAATTATATTTGACCAAATGAGCCAACTGCAAATGAAGCAGTAAATATCAAACACATAAGACACATTCATAACACATATGCATACAGACAACATGTCAGGAGTTATGCTGTGTGCCTTCTTTGACCAGCAGAACTCATTCCCTTAGCTTTGAAAGTGCTGAAATAATGTGCTGTAGTAGTAGGCAGCAATTTGCTCTTACAGCCTGCTCTAAACAAAAAGTAACTCAAAACAATTTCCAGCCAAATCAAGTTCCCACCTGACAGCAGTTCTGCTCATGCCTTCCTTATCAGTTACACAGTTTCTGGAATGAAGTCACTGAATGACCTACAAGCAAACTTTTGTTTATCACATAGTTTTCCTGACTGATTTTTCTTGCGAATGCACAACAATTATGCAATAGGCACATTAGTTTCATGGCTCTCTGGTAATGAATTTAAATGGTAGAGATAGACAAGAACCACAGCCATTTTTTTCTGGGTCTGCATGACTAATTCCACTGCTTGCTTTTGGTCCTTTTAAGAACAAGTGAGAATCCTATGAACCTGGGTTGAGGTCTTTTCTAAAAATATGTATGGAAGGATTAATTAATTGACCAAACTGATACATTTATGTAATAGTTTCCTAACAAAGTCAGTAAAATAGAACCAAAGATTAGAATCAATACATCACATGTATATAAAAACTCATCATTTTGGATTAAAGAGGGTGAGAGAAAGACATGCATATTGAGAACTGCCAAGTAAGTAGTGGTGTTAGACCAAATGCTTCATTCCTTCCAACAGATTCATTTTTCTAACTTTGTTAGACTTTCAGTCACATTTAATTGATACATAAACATATTAATGAATGCAAATAACTGCAGAGAAAGCATAAGAAAGTGTTTTATTTTATTAATTATAAAAGCCATCTGTTCCATGTTTACTTAGTGGCATGTACAATTTCAGTACATAAAATCTGCAAGACCAAATGTTCACGGATTATACATCTCTAAGTGCAATTAGCATATAGCAAAAAAGTTTCACTTTTGACTAGAAAAGAAGGGAAGGAATAAAAATAATGATTTGCTATAATTATTTCCTCTTGAGTGAACACTAATCTCAGTGGTTATACTTTTGCATTCCTAGCCCCTACAACTTGGAATAGTTTGCATACCTCTGGCTTCGCCTACAACAATCTGGATTGAACTAGATTTATATGACCCTAAAGCACAGTAGCAGAGCAGCCAAAGCAAACAGTTAATAGCCTTACTGACATTTACACTATTGTCTACTATATACACTTTATTTTATTTTACTGCTTAAAAGTTTCATGTTCTTTCTTGTTTAACAATCTTGGTTAAGTACTTTAAATTCATTTGTAAAAAAAATGCAGCTCAAATTATAATGTAGCTGTTCCTTCCAAGTAAATAAGTGCTTTCAATAGACTTATTTTATTATTTTTTTGGAAACAGCAGTAAAATGTGCACTCGTGCTACATAGTATGCTGTTGCAGTCAGATATTTACTATCATACCAGAGTAATGACCTAGATTTTAGAAAATGATATACATGGTGATACAATAATACTGAAAGGTCAGGCCAGTAACATTTCAAAAATTAATCATAGGTCTACAGCCTTTTTCTTGTTTCTTATAACATTATTTAAAGATAGGAATGACCCAGAATTGACCAGATATTAACTAGTAGAGTATGGAATTTTAATTTTTTATGTTGAGTAAAGTGCACTTCACTGGCAGTAGTATCTGCAGTTAAAAAGACAGGTAAACTAGCTCCACGTAGTGTTCACAACTGCATTTTCATGGATCTTATTAGAGTTTAGGGTATTAATCAGAACTGAGGGGAGAAAAGCAAGGATGTTATTGCCACAGAAGTAACTTTCTGGATGTTCACATTTGGCTAATGTTGATGGTTTAGTCTTATGGGCAGTACAAACCTTGTTACCATTCATGTTAGTTTTTGCTCATTACAGTTTTCTCGAGTTCTCCTTGTGTTTAAGATCCATACTTGTATCATTTCAGTCTATGATACTACAGATAATAAGATGCTGATTATGAATTGTCTCATGTATCAGCAGTGCTAGTGATACTATCCAGTACAATAACATATCTTTCTCCCTAGCAAGTTCCCAACAATGCTGAAGTAATGTCATCTATGAAATTCCACATTACACTCTATGGTCAGTGTGACATGCCTTCTTGACTTGTGAAAAATATTAATTATGAAGGTATTTCTACATGGTGTTAATGTAAATGTATTATATTAGTAGAAGCACTAGAAAAAAAACTAACATCATCCTTGGATGAGATGTTAAACTGAGGTCCTATCTGCTCATAGCTCTCAACCTCTTAGCACAAAGATCTGGACAAAGCCAAAAACAACGGGGAAGAAAAGGCTCAAAATAGGGACATATTTTAAATGCTGCTCTTATAAACTTAGAAAGCTGCTAGAACAAAAGGTCTTGTGTTACCATGCATTTTTTGAAGGATTTGAAGTCTGAAATCCAAATAACTTTTATTATTTAGTGAATTCATTCCCCACTGATTTGCCACAAAAATCAAGAAAATCACAAATTTTATGAAGAACAGACCAAAAATATGAGGCAAAAATCTGGACATTCTGCAAAATTCTGTACAGCTGAGATGTATGGCTCTGCTTCAGTTGGTGGTAGCTCAGGGGAATGTAAAATATCCCATGGCACTTATTGAAAAGATTACAGGAGGTTCCCCAATGCCCTGGCTAAATTTCCATAGTAGTATAAATACCACCTCGGGACTCCCCAGAAAAAAAGGCCACAAGCCAAGAGGGACTAACCCGGTCAACAAAGAATAATTAAATAATATCTTAACAACATATTTTGCTTCTGTGTTTTGAATGAGTAAATGTTTGATGCTTTTTAAAAGTGACTTTAACTATGTCATGGTAGGGAATAAAGCCAAGTGACTTCCTTCTACTAAGCCTAAATATTAGAAGTATATCCAACAAAGTCCATGAACTCCATGCCACCATAGACTTGTACTCCCCAGATATAGTCATCCTGACAGAAACCTGGCTAAAACTTCACATTACCAGTGAGCAAATCCTCCCTACCGGTTACGGCATACTAAGAGTAGACCGGCTAAACAAGAAAGGAGGCAGTGTAGCTATAATATTTAAACAGCATCTAAACATCCAGATCTTAAAATCATCAGCTGCACAAATAGGCAATGAAGAAATAATATATACCAACCTCAAAATAAACCAAAACAAAACCATCAACATAATCGGATGCTACATCCCACCTGGCCAAAACATCCCTCCACTAGAAATCCTCCTCAGCTGGTCTACCCACCATCTCCCCCAAGAAACTATAATTTTAGGTGATTTCAATATTCACTGGCAATCCTGTTCTGGCAACCATCCAACCCATCATGTAAACCTTCATGGCTTCACTCAACTAGTCCAGTCGCCAACCAGGATAAATAAAAACTCCAGCAAGCACACTACCCTCGATTGGATACTAGTCAGTAAAAGCCCCCAGTCACATATAACAGGCTGCTTATCAGATAGCCTCAGTGATCACTCCCCAACATTCATACTCAAAAAAGACCTGTACCAAGTTAAACCTGTCATCTACCATCAAATACGTAAAAAATGAAACTTTAACCCACTCACATTCATCTCATCCCTCAAAGAATGTAACTGGCATCCTCTAAAGTACCTCAGTCTTGATGACGCAGTTGAATTTTTTAATACTACCTTCCTGAGCATCCTTAATTACCATGCCCCCATAAGACTTTCCAGAACCAAAGCACAAACCTCCCCATGGCTACAGAAAACCACTAAGTCAGAAATGAAAAACAGGGATAAAGCTTGGGAGCATTGGCGCAAAACCAAAACCCCTTCAACTAGTTAGAAATTCCTAGAACTACGCAACAGAGTCAAAAAGCTAATAAAACAGGACAAATTCCTATACTACCAGTCTGCCCTAGACTCCTCCTAACACAGCCCCAAACAATTCTGGTCCTCCATAAATTCCATCCTCCACCCAGGTAAAGTCAGTACCCTACCTCCTAACATCCTTCACTCCTCCGAAAATATTGCTACCTCATTCAACACACACTTCACACAAACCATACTATCACTAGCTAAACAGCACAATCCCCCTCCCCTCCAACCCACACCTTCAACTAGTAATCTCCCCACTGCCTTCTCTTTTTCTCCTGTACCTACCTCCAACATAAAAAAAACTCTTAACAAAACTTAAGCCCACCAAATTAGCAGCAGACAACCTCCCAAGTTAATACCTAAAAATTGCAGCTGATGTTCTGGCCTACCCAGTATCCATCTTGATTAACCGATCTCTGTCAGAAAGTTACATTCCCACACTATGGAAAGTATCACATATAATTCCCCTCCACAAAGGTGGCCCCTCCGCAGAACTAACCAATTACCGCCCCATAGCTATTCTCTTCCCACTCTCCAAAATACTAGAGAGATGCATTCACTCTCAGGTCTCAGACTACCTCCTTACTAACAACCTCTTTTCCAATACTCAGCATGGTTTCCGACCAAATCATAGCACCACCACTGACTTACTCTCCTTTACTAACACTATCCTTCAGCATAAAAACAATGGCTATCTCTCCTCTGCTACTTTCCTAGACCTATCTAAAGCATTTGACATGATCCCACACAAACAACTCATCTCTGTCCTCAATAACCTATCCTTTTCTCAATCAGTCACCAACTTTTTTCAGAGTTACCTGTCTGACCGCCAGCAATCTGTTGTATGGCAGAATGACATATCTCCATAACTACCTGTCTCTATAGGGGTTCCCCAAGGATCCATCCTTGGACCCTTACTCTTCTCTATTTTCACCAATAATCTAGCCTCTGCCACCAAACATGGCACACTCATACAATAAGCAGATGACTCAACCATCCTCTGCTCAGTTCAGTCCCTACCCAAATTGCAAAAAGCCACACAGGAATCCTTTTCCTCTGTTGAAACTTGGTTATCCGATGCCCAATTAATACTCAACCCAAACAAAATTAAATTACTCATCTTCCAACCCACCAAATATACTCATAACAACTCCCACTTTAACATCACAGCAAAAGACAACACCACTATACACCCAACAGAACACACCAAATTGCTAGGAGTGGAAATAGACAATAAACTAAAATTTGACATTCACATATCCATGACCATAAAAAAGTCCACAAAAAACTAGGAGCATTATACAGAAATAAGCAACTTCTCACCAAAGCAGCAAAAATTTCAGTAGCAAATTCCCACCTTATCTCCACCCTACTTTATGCCTCTCCAATATATACCAACCTAAGGCAATGCGATCTAAACAAGCTAGAGACCTGCTACAACAAAATCACCAAATTCGCCACAGGGGCATCCTACCATAGTCACCACTGTCTGTCACTTGCTGAATTGGGCTGGCCTGAACTCCCTCACCTCCTTCAATGGTATCAACTCACACTCGCCCACAAACTAGTAAACCATCCACTAAATGTCCCATCTCTCCAGAATCTACTCCAACCGTATCGCACCACCAGACCACTAAGATCCAGCAACAAAAATCACTTGCAGATCACTAAATCCAATAACTCTGCTGGTGAAGCACTATTATTTTGCTCCATAGCCAAATTATGGAACTCCCTTCCACCCACAATTACCTCCATACCATCATGCACCCACTTCAAAACTTTATTAAAAGTGCACCTAAACACATGCTGGCTATGCCCTTGCAGCTCCCACTCTAATATCACCCACCCCATCCAACCACTACCTTTCTTTCTACCCCACTAAATACCCTGATTATAGCAAGCTCGGATGCTCATAAGCCTACAACTTACTATACAGCAGAAACTTCTTATTGTAATAATTGTTAATGTCTGTTATGTACTTCACAGATAAAGATTCTAGTTGTCTACTGATGTACTATGTTCTTCATCTGTAACTATGTTTGTAATTAATTGCTATGTTAATCAAATTGTTAATCGCTATGTAAATCGAATGTAACTACTGTCTGTATATTTCAACTGTGGAGCTTTTCTCCCCGGGCCTTCGCTGAAAATGGACCTACGTCCAGTCGGACACTCCCAGGCAACAAATGTAAATACATAAATAAATAAATAAATAAATATCATAACAGTTTCAAGGTTAAGCAGCCTACAGCATTCCCTTGATGCTGAAGGTTAGAAGTTAATTTTGTCTACACCACACATCTGAATAAATTTCCCTTGATGCTGAAGAATAGAAGGTAATTTTGTCCACACCACACATCTGAATTAATTTCCCTTGATGTTGAAGGTTAGAAGCTAATTTTGTCCACACCGCACATCTGAATTAATTTCCCTTGATGCTGAAGGTTAGAAGGTCATTTTCTCCACACCACACATTTGAATTAATTTCCTTTGATGCTGAAAGTTAGAAGATAATGTTGCCCACACCACACATCTAAAGTAATTTCCCTTGATGCTGAAGGTTAGAAGGTAATTTTGTCTACACCACACATCTGAATTAATTTCCCTTGATGCTGAAGGTTAGAAGGTAATTTTGTCCACACCATACATCTGAATTAATTTCCCTTGATGCTGAAGGTTAGAAGGTAATTTTGTCCAAAACACACATCTGAATTAATTTTCCAGTACAGCAAGAGGTAAGTATGCTGTACTCCTTAGATGCTGTTATTTGAATGACTCAGTGAGGTATCATCTTCTTACCTCAGTAGTACTGGTAAATGCTAAAGATAATAAGGAAAGCTTTAAAATACAAAAATCTCTGCATCATTAATCAAAAATTAAAAAGCAGTAAAAAAACATTATTTTCTCCATAATTCATTATCCTTAGCTTGTTGAGTAGGTGTGAATGGTTAACCAGTTTGAAGACCCTAGTGTGAGGCTGCCAGTCCAGCTAGATAGAATTTTGTAAATAATCCTATGTTATTTGTAAATATTAATGTGATCCATATGGTTATCTTACAAATATAAGAAAACTATATATGTGTGTATTAAACTACTGGTGCAGAATTGTGTGTTAAACTGTATGTTATGTGCTGAACTTCAAAAATGTAACCACAGTGCACCCTACTGGAAAAGAGAAAAACTGTAAGAAAATAAGTTTAATTGTTTATGATGGTGTTTATCTCAGCAAGGAGACAGAACGTCTGCAGCTAGAAGTTCTTTCTATTGTCTGGAAACAGAAATAATTACAGGTTTCCAAGGTAAAGGTGTTTAACAGCTTTCTGACTTCCAGTTCTTGGCAAAACTTCTGAGAGGTAAGTATTTTTGACACAGAGGTGTTAAATTTTAATTTCCTGTTAGCCTGGAAACTAAAGGCAGAGGTAACAAGAATGATGTAATCTGAGATAACCCAGCAGGAATGTTTGATAGTAATTTAAGAACTATCTCAGAGAGTAAGTCTGTGCATTTTGTATTTATCTTTGGATCTGACAACATTCTCTCATCAGCACTTGTTGCCTTGCTCTGTAAGACTTAGATCATAGTATCTCTCTTAGATATAGAGAAGAATATAGTAAAGATTAGTTTAGATGTTTTCTGTATTTATGTGAGACTGTCCTGCAATGTTGCTTTAAAATATTTCATGTGATTCTGAACTCTGTTGTCACTGTGTTGAGTTATTGAGTATTGTCTTGTGCTTTTATTATTTATTATTAAATATATTTAAACCTTTTAATTGTGGCTGGTTTGTTTAGAGATATTTAAGCTCTTAGAGTACTTGCATGTGTATTTGGTTACACTGTACAAGCCACTCCAATAGCCTTGCTGTTGGTCACACTTACCATTTCGATAATAGTAACATTACACAATAGAATTGGTCATCCTTTGGTAAGGGAATTATAGTAGTTGATAAGTAAGGGTGGTTGGTGGCAGTTGGTACTACCTTATAGTCAGGCCAGAAGGGGGCATAGCTGGTAAACATGTGCCAGCCTTCCCTAGGAGTGTTTGTGTGTTGTATATAAATCAAATCTCAAAGTGTGTGTCACCTACTTGGGCAGGGACATGAAGCACTGGCTGGACAGAGTGCTGGAGGTTTTGGCTTGATCACTTGGCTGAGATCTTAACCGTATAGCTGTGCCAGTGGGAAGTCTTATTGGGGATCTGGAAAGAGAGACAGAAACCAGTCCCAGACTGACTGTGATCTCTGTGTGCTCTTAAGGGAAATTGTAGTTTACTGTGTTTGTACTTGTCATCCTCCCAATGTGCACATCCATCACTGGTGTTTCTGGTAAGGACTGAGGCTCCTTTATTACTGGGTCAGTGCAAGGGCATCCCACCTAGTTATTTCTACAAAGGTGAAAAAAAGAGCTTTATTCTAGTGCAGGGAGCATGCTTTGAAATGCAAAGTAGTTTAAGAGGTAATATTCTAGGAAATATAACACTGATGTCCTTTTATGAACTAGGGATAGTGGTTACATAAGCAGGATTACCATGATCAGGCCATAGCATTTAGAAAAATTTCCAACCATTTCACATAAAAATCCTTTTAAGATGAAAAAAGAGGGAGGAATGGATTACCAGACAGATTGGTTGTATGCAATTGGGTCAAGGTGCCAGTCGGAATGCTGTTAATGAGCTAACTTGTAATGTCTTCAGGACCAAAAGATGGACTAATGTGGGACTTTTTGGATTTGACTAGAATTCAATTAAGTCAATCCAGAATTTCTTTGCATTGGATAGTTGATGGAACTGTTTTTCGTAGTAGACAGTAACTTTTGTCTTTAAAGGCTGATTTCTGAGGCTAATAAAGTCCTCTTTGACATCAATAAAGTGGTCCTTTTTTGCAAATTTCCTAGTCAAGATCTTTTAGATTTAGTAGCTGAAGTGGAGAAAGGGGTGCATTCATTCTCTTCTTGCAGCTGTTGCAGAGTTTTCTTTTTCTAGGGTAGTCTTTACCAAACATTTAAAAGTGAAAGTCTAGGCTCTGTAAATTAGGTTTGAGCCATGTTGTACAGACTACAATGTCATTTAGTTGTTTTGCAGGATATAGGCATGGATATCATCTACTTTATTTTTAATCCTGCCTCCATTCAGAAAGTCAGGCATAAGGCCTGACTGGGAGATGGAGTATTAAAGAATTTGTGAGTTTGGATAAAAGTATAATATATTGTGTTTTGGGGCTTGTGTTGATTCTGTGTCACATGAGAAAAATGATGCAGGGGCAGAGGTAATGAGGCAAATTGTTGAAGACCTGACCAACTAATAGTACTTTGGCTAGCAAGAGTCTTTTGAAGTAGAAAGTAGTATGATGTGGGGTAAATGTGAAAACTAAGGGAAGAAGTGAGGGAGTAATGGAAAGGTGGAGGAAGGGAAAGTTTAGGTAAGAATATTTGAAGATGCTTCATGAGAGATGGCAGTGTTTAATGGATAGGAAACTTTTTTTCTGTACTGAGTGTAGTCCTATATAAGATGTTCAGTGAGTTAAGGAAAAATTGGGTCCAATGGGTACTTAGAGAAGTATGGAGAAAAGGGCATATCCCAGATGACAGGAGAATCAGCACTCTGCTGCTGGTGTATAACAAGAAAGGGGGGCATTCACAACTGTAGGCAGTATAGAGATATCAAACTCTTGATGTACTGCATGAAAAGTACTGGAGAGGGAGAATGATAAATGGATACACAGAGAAATAAAATGTTTCAGCTCATTAGTCAGCACAGCCAACCAAATCTTTACAGTGAGACAAATTATGGAGAAGAAGCTAGAGGTGAGGAAATAGTCCAATATGGCATTCCTAGACTTGAAGGAAACATATGTCAAAGTTCCACGAAAGGTGATTTGGGCAGTTTTGAAATGATTCAAAGTTCCAGAAACATTGACAGAATTAGTGCAGGCTGTATATAACAACCTAATGAAACAAGTATGAAGAGTGTTTGGACTCACAGAGAAGCCACCAGTGGGAGCAATGGTGTATCACGGCTCAGCTCTGAGCCCACTGCTGTTCATATTGATAATGGACTACATTAGCAAACAGGCTGGAGGGGTCAGATCAACCAAGCTTCAGCTGCTGCAGTTAGATGACATGGCCTTACAAGCAGGCTCTGAACAAAATTTTCAGCAAATGATAGGGGAATGGAATGCAGAACTGAAGCACATGGGATCAAATTGGGTACAGACAAGACAGTTGTCATGGCAGCAAATGGGAGAAATCAAAAGAGGCTGATAATTCAGATAGAAGGACAAATAATGGAGCAGGTTGACAGATTCAAGTATCTGGGAGGGGTGGCTAAGGAAAAGAAAAGTCTGAATGATGAGGTCAAAGTGACAATCAAAATGGTACAACAAACTGGTACATGGTGTTGGGGTTATGTCTGACAGAAGAATATTAAAGAAGCCAAAAAGTAAGGTGTACACAGAGTGGTAAGACCAGTACTACTGTATGGTAAAGAAAGCTGTTCAGTGAAGGGAGAGCAGTTGAAGAAGCTAAAGGAAGATAATGGAAATGAAGTGTCTGAGACGAGTGCCAGGATGTGCACTGTTGGACAGATGAAGAAATGAGGACAACACAGCAAAAGACAAAATAGCTCCAATTACAGAGAAGGTCAAAAAGAATAGAAGTTGATGGTTCAGGCACTCATGCAGGAAAGGAGACAATTTGGGAGAGACAGGAAAAAGACATGAGGAAACAAAGTCCAGCAAAGAGATGGATACATTTTATGACAGAAAACCTGCAACAGTCAGGCATAACTGAAGAAAGGAGGAGAGTGGAACTGAATTGAGAGAAATGGCAACAGTTGAAGTGGCACCCCAATCCCATATTGAAAACAGCAGAAAAAAGGGGGTTGATGATGATGATGGTGATGTAAAAAGGATTACCACCTGTCCTACTTTGCAAGGGACAGTCCATTTTTGGGCAGTTGTGTCCTGCATAAAAACTGAAAAAATTGCAAATGTCCTGAGATATTAGGACAAACATATTTCCTATATTTAATGTAATAGTTGCATAAAACCGTTATTCTGTTTCTGAAACACCTAAATGTCATAAGAAACAGAATAAGCAACTAAAATGCTACAAGAATAAACATTTATTTAGGCAAAAAAAGTGAAGTTCTGTCCTTTGTGCTGGCCGTGGGCATGTTTTGCCTTGCAAAATCTGACATTGTACAAAAAATGTCCCCTTTTGGACATTTGAAAAGGTGGCAACCGTAGATGTAATGCCAATACGAAGGAGGGGGGAAAAGGAGAGTATTAAGGATGATTTATATAAGCATCAGAATGTTACTAACTGTTAAAAGGATCTGTCTATCCACACACACACACACACACACACACACACACACACACACACGTGCGCACACACACACACACACACACACACACACACACACACACACACACACGTGCGCACACACACGCAAACATGCACACACGTGCACACGCGCACACACGTGCACACACACACAGACACACACACACGCATGCATGCGCGCACACGCATGCACACATACACGCACACACAAACACACACTCACACACACACACACACACACACACACACATACACGTGCATGCGTACACACACACACACACACATACACGTGCATGCATACACACACACACACACACACACACACACACACACACACACACACACACACACACACACACACACACACACACACACACACACGCATATCATCATCATTATCATCATCAACTCTCTTTTTCCCATTTTTCTACATGGGGTCAGGGTATTGTGTTAACTGTCACCATCTCTCTTGATTCAGTGTCACACTCCTGCCTTCTTCAACACTCATGCCTGACTGTTGCAGATCTTCTTTCACACATTCCATCCACCTCTTTGCTGGATGTCCTCACTTCCTCTTACCTTCTTCCTGTCTGTCCCAAATATTCCTAACCAGATTGTCTTCTGGTTTTCTACACATGTGCCCAAACCACCATAATCTGTTCTCTTTGATCTTTTCTGCAATTGGAGCTACTTTGGCTTCTGCTCTTATGTCCTCGTTTCTTCATCTGTCCCACAGTGTGCATCCTATCTCCTTTCTCAGGCACTTCATTTTCATCACCTCTAGCTTCTTCAACTGTTCTGCCTTTACTGCCCAGGTTTCTGTACCATACATTAGTACTGGTCACACCACTGTCTTGTACACCTTACTTTTCAGCTTCTTTGGCATTCTTCTGTCATAGACTACACCTGACACTCTATGCCAGTTGGCTGCAGCCCCTCTGATTCTAGCTTTGACCTCTAAATTCAGATTACCCGTTTCCTCAACTACTACTCACAGATACCTGAAGCTGATTACCTGTTCCACTATCTTCCCTTCTATCTCTATTCTGAGCTTCTTCTGATTTCCCCAATTTGCTGCCATTACCACCATCTTATCTGTGCTTAGTTTCATCCCATGTGCCTTCAGATTTGCATTCCATTCTCCTATCCTTTGCTGAAGTTCTAGCTCAAAGTCTGCCTGTACTGCCACATCGTCTGCATGCAGCAACTTTTTTGATCTGACACCTCCAACCTGTTTGCTAATGTAGTCCATCACCAGTATGAACAGCAGTGGGCTCAGAGCTGAACCCTGATGTACACCCACACCCACTGGGAACCCCTTTGTGAGGCTGAACACTGTCCGTACTTGAGTCATTGGGTCCATGTACATAGCCTGCTCTAATTCTACCAATGTTTCTGGAACTTCAAACCACTCCAGTACAGCCCAAATCAGCTTTCTTGGAACATTGTCATATGCTTTCTCCAAGTCTAGGAATGCCCAGTTGGACTCTCTCCTCATCTCTAGCTTCTTCGCAAGTATCTGTCTCAATGCAAACATTGATTCAGTTGTGCTGTATCCTGGTCTAAATCCAAACTGCTCATCTCCCATCCTACATTCTACTACTCTGTGCATCCATTTATCAATCACCCTCTCCAGAACTTTCATGCAATGTGATAGGAGTTTGATGGGTCTGTACTGCCCACAGTTGTGGATGTCCCCTTTGTTCTTGTACACTGGCATGAGTATGCTTATTCTCCAATCATCTGGGATCCACCTTTCTCTCCACACTGCTATTAGTACTCTCAGCAGCCAAAGCACAAACAGCAGAGCAGTCCCAAAGAAAAATAAAAGGCAGATGTAGGAGCAAATAGATTTAATACAGACCAGGATTAAGTGCTTTTGTAAACAAGTTACTTCATCAGAATCAAATTGTTAAAAGCACACACCAGCATCCTTTTGTGCCCCCCCAGTATCACATGTTACATCATTGCCTCTAATAAAAACTCTTGAAGCACCAATACACACTAAATGTTAAAACAAACTAAACCATAAATTGAAAACATAGTCACACACTGCAAAAATTCATAGTACATAATAAACTTAACCACAATGATGCCTAAACCTTGTAATGCATTTAAAATCAAAAAATGATAATAATAATAATGTGGAATATGTCCAGGCATACTAAATTAAAATAAAAAACTAAACCCAGTTTATACCACATAAGACTTGAGCCTTAGTATACTGACTATAGACAGTCCTTCATTTAAGCCTGGATGGTTAGTAGCATCCAATCTGAGCTGCCAACGCAGGAGCCATTTCTCCCCTATCTCACCCAGCATCTTTATCATATCTGCTGTGACCTTATCTGAGCCTGCTGCTTTCCCTGACTTCATCTTCCTTAGTGCTGTTCTTACTTCTTCTAGGATGGGCTCCTCTTCTTCTCTCATCGTAGGCTGTTTCTGGGGCAGTACAGCCTCTGTGGGGTTTTCTTCATTCAGAAGCTGCTGGAAATACTCCTTTCATCTGCCTTTGATGTCCTCTAGGCTGGTGAGCAGGTTGTTGCTGGCATCCCTTATGAAGGGTGTCTGACTATCTTCTTTATCTTTCTGTCTTTGCCTTGCAACCTGATATAGTTTCTTTGTGCCCCTTACTGAGTCACTTTCCAGAAGTTGGTACTGTGCCTCTGATGCCCTATTCTTTGCTGTTGCAACTTCTTTCTTAGCTTCTTTGTTAGCCAACCAGTGGTCCTTCCTAGCTTGGTCATTCTTTTCTGTCTCCCACTTCTTCCTGCACTCCTTTTTTCTTTTGATGACTTCCTGGACTTCTGCATTCCACCACCAGGTTTCCTTATGTACCTTATTTCCATACCTGGCACGGGCACATATTTTTTCTATAGTCCTAACACATGCTGTTTTAGGCACTGTCATTCTTCTTCAACTCCACCTATTTCCTACTTTATTTTGGGGTGCTAGAGCCCTGGGTAATTCCTTGAACTGTTGTACTTTCTCTCCAGTCAATGTCCAGGTCTTCAGCCTGGTCTCTGTTGA